>NC_088780.1:171868725-172066225 GCF_958450345.1 Calliphora vicina
TGGCAACATTATTCCCGTGGGAAAATTCATATTTTCATCTACACTCAGTTCTCGTTTTATGCGGATTCAAATTTATGCGATAATTTTTTTTTAGAATTTTAAAAGATTTTGAAATTTTAGATGGTTTTGAAAGCTTTTCTCTAACCGGCAAGGCTGCCTTTAGGCGGGGTATGTTATATGTATGTAATGCTGCTTTATTTGCTTATTTCTCCCGTTATAACGGTAAATATGTGTAAAGAGACAAACAATTTACTTATTGTGATAAATATGAATGTGCACTTCTCTTTTATTTTTTTTTTTATTCCAACGTATTTTTTTTATTCAAACAATATCCTGGTATATTGTTTTACCTCAAAATAAAATTGGCCGGTTAGAGGGTTAATTCTTCATTTACATAACCAAGCCCTTAAGGGCCTTACCTTTTTACCTTTTTTAAATTAAACCAATTTTGCATCACTGATATAATGTTTTTTACAAAATCAAATTCTTAATATAGATTCAGATACGGAAAGAGAATTAAAGATTCGCGGGCTGACTGATCTGTTTTCCGGATATCAAGAGTTGCATAACCCTAGAAAGATAATCATATTTTGACATACGTTAAAGATAATCATGCGTAACATTTACGCATACTTTTTGAAAAGCTAAATTGTGGTATTTTTTTGATTAATTTAAAATAAACTAATGTTGTTTACTTTTTTCAATATATCTGAAGTAAAAATACCCGAAATTTAAATATATTTATATATATTTATTATCAGAAAAAACAAAAACAAAAGAACAACTTCAGTAATTAACAAAACTTAAAGATAATATTTCTTAGAATACCTATCACCCGTTTTTGGGCTTAAAGTCAGTCATTTTAATGAATATAGTAAATGAACAAAGTATTTTTTATAAAATACATATATAAAGGCTTTTAAAAATTATTCAGATTCAACTTTGACAAAGATCAATAGACTAACTCATCTGTAGTCAAGTGGTTGTCCTTTCTCACTGCTGTCATTACTAGAATCCCAACCAGAGTGCAAATTTCAACTTCGCACGTATCGCGAAATGTATCGCTGGTCAGAAATTTGCTTCTTTTCAAAGATATATCGGCATTATTCCATTTTGCGACTTCCGTAATTATATCATCCACTAAAACTTGTTAAAATATGAAAGGCGATCATGGAGATTGCGACACATTCGTGTATTACCCCTTTGAGAATTAAAAATTTTCAATGCTGAGACTCGGCCGCGTCTACTTGATTTCGATCAACAATGTCTATTCTTTCCTCTTATAGCGCTCTGTGACATGGTTATTATTCGGCGAGATGCTGACGAAGAAGCTGGTTGCTCTACATTAACTTCGTATATGTACTCGCCTGCAATAGGCGTTCTTCGGTCTCGACATTTTCGAAAGCTTCTTCAACATCGCTATGTACATCATTTTCGCTCTCGTGGTATTTTATCTCGCTATCGGTTTCTGCACAAGTAATCTCGTCATCAATCTTTAAAAAAGCAGCTAGGATAGCACCTTCATCCAAATTCCGACGTGCCATTTTTGTTCCAGTCAGGATATCGACAAATCAAAGGCTACACTATAAAATTTAACAATTTATGCACAATAAGTGGCTATAAAAAAAACAAACATCACGAATATTCATAAAAATAACAATCTTGAAAGTCACTCTAAAGATAATCATGCGTAATTTTGACTCACATATCAGTTATATTTCATAATTAGAAATACCTACCGCAGCGATATTTGTGTCTGATTAAAGCTCTGATCAACGAATGATATGTCTAAAGAGTACAACTGCGAATTCATTGTAAATAAAGAGTATGCGTAAATTTTACGCAGATTATCTTTCTAGGGATAAGCAACTTAAAAATCGCAAAGTTTAATGACAAATTATTTTGCCCCTATTCACTAGATTAATTCTAGTGATGAAAATTATATTTTACCATATGATGACAGTATGATTATATCATCTAGTGATGAAAGTGACGTTGAACCAATTCCAAACCGATGCAGACAATTATTTAGTGATTCAGATTAATCATGCATATTTAAAGAATTTCCTTAAAAAATGTGTTAGCTCGTTTTTTTGGATCATTTTCACTTTTTCTGTAATTATAAATATTTTTGTTTATTTTTTTAACGTATTTTGTTTTTATTGTTTAAGTAAATTAAATAAATATATGTTTGTTGATTTTTTTTATGCGATTTTGTTCTGATTTTTTAATTAAAATCTGAATTTATGCGATTTTTCAGAATTTTTGAAAGAATTGTTGAGATGCAATGGAAGCGGAGAAGACGAATTATAACTTAATATAAAGCTGTTGATACTTCAGATCCATTAATTTCCATATCATTTTTAAATTTGCGCTTACAAAAGCGGAGACGTTCCACATTTCCACTTGAAGTAATTGAATTATTATGTTGCAGTGAACCCATGGAAGAATTTCACCTTAGCCACCAAGACGATGAAATTAATGAAAGTGAAGAGGACCTCTCGATTTAAGCAATTACTAAATGTTTTAGTATAATTAAAATAAATGAATGAACACAATGTATTGTGTTTGCATTAATGATTGCAAAAGGGTTAATTTTTGGTCGTTAGTGGGTTAAATTCCATTTTTTTTAATAGAATTATTCTTACTTATGAAATTCTTACAGGTTTTGGTTTGAATAGCATGATTTTGTAGTCGTTATTAATTTAGCACAGAAAAAGTGGTCATTTGACCTATAGTGCATATGTATATTTTGAAAAAAAAACTATTTACATGTACATTAGACATGCCCTCAAAAATAGATTTGTTTCAGTTATCCGATTGCACTTAAATTTTGCAGTAGTTAGTTTTAGCTACTAATGAACAAAATAAGACCCATCCAAAGCAAATCTATTTTTTAAGGGCATGTCTAATGTACATACAGTGAGCCTCAAAAGTGAGTAAACAGCAGCGAATTTTTTGATTTTTTAAGATCATGAAAATCATTATAGTCCGACTTAAATCTATATTTTTCACAACCAAAGATATTATTCAAGCCAATCTCTATCAAACCGAAACTTTAAAATTTTAATCATGGATAAATTTTAGAATTTTCATTATCTTAAAAAATATTCAATAATTTTTGGTGTATACTCACTTTTGCGGCTCACTGTATGTACACAATTTTGAAGTTTTGGTCCTCATGAAACAGACTAGGAGTTCAAGGGCTCAATAACTCCTCACGTTTTAAGATTGGTACGTATGTATGAACTTAAAATTCTTTATTATATTATTGTTAAACCTTCCGGTATAATTGCAGACGTTGTTAGCTTCCTATGGCAGAAATTTGGGAAAATACGACATAAATGGTAAGACGATTGATTTTCAATTAAGATGAATGTGAAAACAAGCGAATAATATCCATATAACTTGGATTTCCGTTTGCTGGAAAGTCCGTAAGTTTTGCAGAAGCTAATTCATATTGTGTATAACAGTATTTTATATAGAAAATATTGTGTATAACAGTATTTTCTTTAGAAACTATTGTGTATAACTGTGTTTTTCTATAGAAAATATTGTGTATTTTTAGTTTGTCTTAAATTCCTGGCCACCACTGTAAGTAATTGTATAAATAAAATAAAACTCTTATTTAAATTTACAAAACTTATTTATCTATTATTGTATTTCTATTAAAATTGTTCATACAAATACCAAAATAATGGTATTAAAAACAGGTGGTTATCTGATCTATTTGAAATAAGAAAGTAAAATATCGTTTTTTTAAATTTAATTTCAATTTCATCACTGTGTGCGTAAACTTATTTCTCTTATGGTTAATTATAAAATATTGTAATTATAATTATTATGCTATCATTCGTACAACTTTATTATATACATACTACATACATTCATATTTGTTTAACGATAAATTGTTGATTTAATTTTTAGTTTGGTGTCATAGTATAATAATCAATGTAATAAAAATTATGCACTAAAAAAAGTATCACAGGCATCAATATGTTAAATGATCTTATTTAATAAACTTAAAGTAAAGTGAACGTGTGAACCAACCGAATAAACGACATCAATAGATATTTATATGGTTAACTAGATGTCCTAAAGGTAGTAAGTAGTTGAATGATCATTACCTTTGTTAGGTGATCGTTACCTTTGTTTCCTGTTTCATCTGTTAACGTCCATGCATTAGGAACTTGTATGTCGGTGAGACATTAGTTTTGGGGCATATTCGCTTCCCAAAGCTTCATATGATTGTCTAACACTTCATGGAACCAATTTTGTTTTTCTGGTTCATTTCGAAATATAACATTGAGTGATTTTAGATCTAACTGTAGTATGGCATCGTTTCCTAAAAGACTATCTAGAGTTCGAAGCAAAGTGCCATTGCCATGTAGTTTAAGTAGCGTAACATATTTGACCAGTAAGTACTCATATTGAAGTTTTCGGCGAGCCCATCTTTCAACGGTAATGTTGGCACTAGCTGATCTTATTTGGCCCAAGTGTTCGGCAACCCAGGGTGCAAACAAGTGATAGAGATCTTGTTTTGATAGAGCATTGATGCCTTTGGTCTTTATTCGTTCCTTAATCATTTGATAGTTTTTACGATTGTAAACGAATACCTGAAAACATAGAATATTTTAAATATACGTAAGTAGTATATAGTAAGTATTTTTCGATAATCCACAATTATATTTACTTGATATAAGGAGTTTCCAGTTGTATATGAGTTGATGTAATGTGTTCCCACATTTTCGAAAAATTTTACAGCCGTTGTAACGTTTCCTGTTACAATTTCGTTCATTCTCTCTCGCACATCGTTTTCAAGTGTCAAATTTTGGGGTAATTCTGACTTGAATTTGCCAGTCTCTCGAAATCGTACAACACGCACAAGAACGTACGAGTAATCGCCCTGTATAAAGGATGTATTAATGCCAAGTTTCTTGGCTGCATTATCTGGAAACCAGCCGCCTGTGAACGCTTCCCAAGGTCTGTCTAATCGCTCTATAGTGAAGTCACGAAAGTAAGCTTGGTACAGTTGTCGGCGGTTGTCACAAAATTCCATATGAAAATCGCCATGAAATACACCTGGCGTATTCTGTTCTTGACTCTCACCCAAATGACTCAAATCCTGCAATTAAATAAATAATGAAAACATTATCATCCTCCTCCTCCTCCTCCTCCCGTTGTACGTTTATTTAATTCATTTCAAAATGTACGCACTTTGTATATATTCCGGGTAGGTTCTTTAAACAGCCATCTGACATCTTCATTGGTATCATTGGTCGGAATAACACGCATCGATATTCCCAAATAACCAAATCGCACAAATACGTTTAAAGCTTTTCCCACTCTAAGCTGCGATTCTCGACTACTACCCAGCCGTGCACATGTGGCCACTAATATCAGTGTTAACTGCCAAAACAACCCATTTTTTGGGTTCATTGCTTCCTATAAACTACCTTGTACAATGGACTATATCATATGTATACGAGTATAAGCCGATATACATCAGTCTAGAAATAATAATAAAAAATTATATTAAAAAATTGTTTTCGAGCTATGCTATGAAAGGAAATACTATAGATGAATATTGCTGTACGTCGATCCTTAACTTTAAAAGAACATAATGTATGGGTGAGTATTTATCACATTGCCAATAAACATTTAACTTTTAACATACATATACATAATATGTATAAAAGCCATATATGTATGTATATGTAGGGTGGCTCCAAAATTAAAGTTGCGGATGTTCCCGACTAAAATTAAAATTTGATTCATTCTAAGACTACGTTTTGAAATTGTTTCGTCCTGGGATCAATATTTGGCGAGCTGGATCAAAGGATATAAAGGTCCTTTTTTACATTTTTTCCATATTTCTTCCAATGGAAGTATATGTAAATTTGGTATCATATGAAGAAAGGTCTTTGAGAGACGCATTCAATTGGTTATTAGAAATTTAAAAAAAAATTTTAATTTAAAAATTTTCGACAAAATTTTATTTTTTTTTTATTTTTTCATAGAATTTATTCAAATAGAATTTATTCAAATGTAATTTCACCGAAATGGTTTTTCTCGTTTTTTAAAATTTTAAATTTTTCTCGTTTGAAAAAATTAAAAAAAAAGAAATTAAATTTTGTCGAAAATTTTTAAATTAAATTTTTTTTAAAATTTCTAATAACCAATTGAATGAGTCTCTCAAAGACCTTTCATATGATACCAAATTTACATATACTTCCTTTGGAAGAAATATGGACACAATTTAAAAAACCTCAAAAAGGACCTTTTTATCCTTTGGTCCAGCTCGCCAAATATTGACCCCAGGACGAAACAATTTCAAAACGTAGTCATAGAATGAATCAAATTTTAGTTTTAGGCGGAAACATCGATACCTTATTTTTTCTCCATACAAACGGGGCCACCATAATGTACATAAATTTTCGCATAATCCTTTGCCAATAGCACAGTCAAAAATGTTTCTTAATAATAAATAAGATAAAAATACAACATGAGATTTGAATGAGTCCTTGTTGCAAATAATACAAAAATAAATTTTTTATTGCACCAAAAAGCATTATTTCGAAGGAAATATCCTTAACAATTAATAGTGATATATTCGACTGTGCCAAATACTTTAACATAAAGGACAAATGTTTGGTGAAAAAATAGTTTTTAGAAAAAACAAGTTTTCTCAACTCAAAACGAATTTTGTCAGTTTAATTTTGTTTGTTTGTATGTATGTTTGTTATTGTCGGTATTATTGCATTTTCTAAACAAAACGCTTTTTATAAACTGGTCTGGTTACCTTTCAAATCTTTAAAAAATTTCCACATTAAGAACGCTGGTTAGTTGCTTTATTTTGAGACTTATCAATTATTGTTTTTATCATACATACAGTGACGACAACTCAAGTAGCGCGTTTAGCATGAAACATTTTAATAACGGTTTTTTTAATTGCCAGTATTTAACTGTCAGTATTCCTCACATTATTGTAAAGTGATTACTATAACAAAACAATTGAGGTATTCAAACGGTCTGCTATTAAGTCATATTGTCATATTGTCCTAATATTATGATAGTTTAAACAGATTGTTGATGTGCTTCAAACAAAAAAAATGAATGTCAATCAAGTGATTGTGCCAGCTGATTGGCCGTGTATGAGATTGTGGTGTGATTGTACCAGCTGCTGCTGCATTATCAAAAATAGTTTGATTTTTTTTGATTGTACCAGTATGATTGAATAGAGTTTTGTAAAATTAGCTCATAAAAGTTAAATAAAACCTAGCTTTCCTTTGTTTTATTATTCATTACAACCTTTTCACACAATTTTTGTAATAAAATTAATTTTGTAACAGCATGCTGGTGTAGTGTGTGTGTCCAACTTAATTGAACAACCACTTGATGGCACATCAATGATGGTGTTGTGTATGAGCCCTATTACTTACATAAAAACCACAAAGTTTAATGTAAACTCATTTTTATTTTTGTTCAAATAGTGCTATCTGCTTATTTCACTGTTAGAATCGAAAAAACTGCAACTTGTAAAAAGTACTATTTAACATATAAGCACGAATATGAGGAATTATTAAAAACTTAACATATGTATGTAGGATTTAGACGTCGTTTTTAAATAACATTATAAAATAATCTTTAGTTATTACTCTTAGAGTTAACGAAAAAAAAACACAGTTTTTTCGCTCTCCTGTAAAATATTGATTTTGCACTATTTGAATATAAACACTCGATATGTTTTTTTTATATTTGGGTTTTTGTGGTTTTGCCAATTCTGCGCCTTAAATCAAAAATAATAGTTACATCCAAAATATCATTCACTCTACCTATATTTACATAACTCATACATACATATGTATTTAATAAATTATATAAATGAAAACTTTTAAATGCATAAAAGATTAATCTTGCAATTTTTATTATTTTAGATTCGCTTTAAAAACTTAAATGAAACATCACATTCAATTTAACGTTAGGTTATATCATCAGTAAGTTTTGAATGTATCATTAGTAAGATTTAGCATAAATTTGAAATATGTATACGGAATTTCAGTACATCAGAGCGCGAGCAATTTTTGACAGTTTCATTATGCGTAATTGATTCTAGAACAGTTTGTAAGTAAATTCATCATCCTCTACTACTTAAAATTATTGTAATGCTTACAAATTTGTATCGATAGAGCTCTACATCAGCATAACATTTATAACAATCAATATAAGTAAATAAAAAATACACTAAAATATGAAATTTATTAATATTAGCGCTAAATTTTAAAAACCGGTTAACCGAGTGATAAAATCCAAATAAACCGATTTAATATATTGGCACTATTACACCAATCTTGGCACATTTTTAACAACGTTTTGGCACTAAATAACATTTTGCCAATCTCATCACTGTATGACAGTGGTTTTCGAAATAGTACGATTTGTTAACAGTGAATGGTGTATAGTATGTTTATTCAAACATTATATATAAACCTTTAAGCACACTCTCACTCACATTCATTTACCACAACAGCAATTGCCAAAGAAAAACCAAATCGTTTCTAGCATTGTGATTATAACCTTGTGCAAGACCATCTGTCCATCGAACCGACTAACCATACGCCAGTCTCTCCGCATGAATCAATATTCCAAATGCATATTATTAAAGTCAAACAGTAAGAGACGGACAGACCTCTCTCTCTCTAAGCCACATATGGAATTATTTGTACCCTTTACCGTATGTAATTGACACAGTGATGTTAACTTTTTAATTTCGATTACCGTACAGCCTTAAAAAAATTACCGTTTTTTATGTAAAATTACCGTATCCAAAGTTTAGTACAAAAATAATAATATTTTCTTATTGAAACAGGTTTATTTTTATAATTCAATATATCGAGGGCCTATATCCAAAACTCTCTATCTTAAAAAACAACTTTTCAGGAAAGCCAAAAAACTTTTTTTCGCGTATTACTTGAGTTATTAAAATTCGGTATGAAAATCCCTCTATTTCTTCTCAAAATATTCAATGTGTATATTAAAATGAAAAGATAAAGGATTTTGCATTTTAATAGAATTAAATTATTTAGATTTCATTTATGCCATCGTCAGTTTTTAACGTAATTTATTTAAGAAACGGCTCATAATACAACATAAGATAAAAAAAACTTTAAAAGTAGACACTTTTTTAAGCAAACTCTAACTTTAACCATTTATTTTTATGCCATGGAAATTATATTTTCCAAAAACATAATGTTAAAATTTTTTCATGGTAATTAATTTTTGTAAATGATTGAAAAATGTAAAATTCATGTTCAGCATTCAAAAATTAGTAAGAAAACATGAATTGCAAGAAGAAATTATTCCAAAAAATTATTTGAAAAGATAGAGGCTTTTGCATTCGGAAAAAAATAATTGTATAACATAGAGAAATAACAAAAATGCAAATAAAACAGCAAAAGACAATATGGTTGTAAGAAATTCACACCATAGATGAGTACTGTTTTACTGAAAATTTTACTATCAAAAAGTAATTTTCGTGAATATCAAAGATAGTGGATTTTAAATATAGGACCATGTTTGTAAAACAGCGGAATGCCATTTTTATCAAAATCATTTATTTGCCTTATAATATAAATTCCGTATCTTTTTATTTAAATTCATCCATTTCAACAGCTTCTGGGAAATGTAAAACTAAAGGAATTATAGAAATGTTGGTATCGAACAATTGGGGATTTATGACGATCAGTTTTTAATACTAATTTGTATGTTGAAATATCCATACTTGAAAGACTTGCGATTACTTTACCGCCTAGATATATTTTGTCTAGTGGTAGTTGGTTATCATCATCCTCAAAGTTTTATGATTATTTTAATGAGAAATATGTACATTATATGTAGACACATTATAGAAATATAACGTTTGGGATATAATTTTTAAAAATTTAAACCTTTTAAAATTACCGTACAAATGTAGAAATTACCTGCCTACCGTACAGAGGTCTAAATTACCGTACAATACGGTAATTACCGTACGGTTAACATCACTGAATTGACATAATATTATGTTAAAAAAACATTTTTTAAATGTCAAGCTTTTAAAAACGAATAATTTTGTATCTCTTACCCCCATTAACACTGTCAGTATAACTATTAGTTTACACATAATCAGACTTCGTGTTCCTGGAGGTTAATTGAATTAACCGATTACGAACAAATTCTATAACGATTTAAGCATAGACAATAACTAGATAGGTAACTGAAAGCCAAAAACCTAAGTCTGTTGTCAAAAACCTAATTCATGAGAATGTATTGCATGTATTTGTATTGTATCACCCGTATGTGTGAAAAGAGAGTAATTTTTCAATATATATTACTCTCTCCTTCCGTTCTATGTTTTTATTCTATGGATTTAAGTATTATTTGTGCCCAAAGTAAATTAATAAAGTAGACTCAGTAGAACAGCTGACTATTTTTTTTACTTTGGTCTGAACTGTCAATTCACTTGTGGTTGTTGTGGCGAAAAATACAACAAGCCCAAAAGCAAAAACAACAACAGGCAACTTTGACAGCTCAGACCTTAAACCAAAAACAAAATTGCTTGTGGTTTTTGTAAATGTTGTATTTGTTGTAGTACTGTCGCTACTTTATTAATTTACTTTGTTTGTGCCCATTGATTGTACTACAATTTTGTTAATTATGAAACATACAGTCAGAGACACCTCAAATATTGATTGTTTAAAGAAAAGTAAACGTTTAAGGAAAACTTAAAGTATACAGTTTTATTTAGTTTCATAAATAACAAAATACAATAACAAAAAATAGACTTCATTACAAACATAACGGTAATTCTTAAAAATACGATAAAAGTTTAAATATTTTTGAGGTGTATTTAAACTTTAGTCTCTGACTGTACATACATATCGCACTGGTTCCTTCCTCCTAAAGAGCGTCAACTCAAAATTTTTAAAATTTCACTTTCTGCAAGAAATCGATGTGCAGTGGTCATATCTACCCACTGTAACAATTTTTAAATTAATTTTTTTTTGAATTTTAAAAGATTTTGAAATTTTAGATGTTTTTTTAAAATTTTTTTTTTACCATTTTTAAATTAAACCATGTTTGCATCACTGATATAATGGTTATTTGTTTGTTTGTTTTTTACAAAATCGGACTGACTCATCCGTTTTCCGGATATCAAGAGTTGCATAAGCAACTTAAAAATTCAAAATCGCAATGTTTAATGACAAATTATTTTGCAAGAAAAGAAGCAATTGAAGCTCCTCCTAAAAATTCTTTGATTTCGTCCCCTTTTCACTAGATTAATTCTGGTGATGAAAATTATATTTTACCATATGATGACAATATATCATCTAATGATGAAAGTGACGTTGAACCAATTCCAAAACCATGCAGACAATTATTCAGCGATTCAGATTAAACATACATATTTACAGAATTTCCTTAAAAAATGTGTTAGCTCATTTTTTTTTGTATCATTTTCACTTTATCTATAATAATGAATTAATTTTATAGTTTTGTTTATTTTTTTTTTTAATTTTGTTTTTATTGTTTAAGTAAATTAAATAAATATATTTTTGTTGATTTTTTTATGCGATTTTGTTCTGATTTTTTAATTAAAATCTAAATTTATGCGGGTTTTCAGAATTTTGGATCGAATCATTAGTTTTTATATGAAGCTAGAGTATTGATTTTGCAAAAAAAAAGTCAAAATTTAATTTTTTTCGAAAGATTGAAGATATCTAAACTTTTTGGGACAAATTTTTCTAAGAACAATAGGTAATAAGTATTTATGAAAAAAAAAACAGTGGCCAAAATAAATGTAACATCTCTGGTGTTGTTGAAAAATTGTGTCTAAATTACTATCCAATAAGAGTAACCTTGGTGCAAATTTCATTCCGATCGGAAGACATCGGTTTCAAAAGTTGGTTCACTTGACGTGAAATCCCCCATACGTATATATATTTTTAAAATTCATTACAATTTTACAGCAATACTCCTATACAGGCTATAACTTTTGAATCCTGTAGTATCCTGAGAACATTTTGCCATTACCTCTATTATGTTAACAAATAACATTCTGCCCCTACTTGCTAAATTGTTCGTGGCAGGTATTTAGACCTGCCCACTATTTTATTAATATAATGTTCATATAACTAAGTAATACGTTAAAAATTAGTTATAGTCAAGATGTATTAACCAGGTCTCAGCGTAACTACAACAATTACAACATACAAGAACAACAGTCACTTTTACCTTCTAAACTGTCAAAAACAAAATTCACAAAAACACACTTTTTAAAATGAAATAGTTTTTTTTGGCACTTTAAAATATGTTACGCACATAAAGCGGTGACAAAAAAATAATTTCTTAACTATAATATAATCTTTTTACTCTTATAACAAATTTAAAAAATTTTTTAAACAAGTTTTTGACTTTTCAGAAGGTAAACATGAGTAGAGCAAAAAACAGTCAGCTGGCGTTACGCTGCCACATGGTTAAATACGCCTTGGTTATAGTGAGGCTGGAGCCTTGCGTTATGGTTTTTTCCTATGTTTTTAAAATCATAAAAGTTTTTTTTGTTGTTTTAAATTTTATGAAAATAACCAACCTCCCACCTCAAGTGAACAAAATCTTAAAGAGCTTACTTAGGGAAAATTAATACCAAGTGTTGTTGGTTCCATCTGTTAAAATATCTTAAGAAAGTAAGCGAAACAAATAAGATTACAGGTGTTCATATAGAAATGAAACACCTGTAAACAAAATACAGTTTATATTTAGCCGATGAGTCATTGACCAAAATGTTCAAACCAAATTTTAACAGTTTTTAAATGCGCTCAGTTTACTCTATAAAAATTGTATCAAAGGTTGTCATGAGCTGAAACGCGATCTTTTTAATGATTCATAAATCATTAGAAACACTCAAGGCACTAATTGAAATTGGTCAAAATCAAGGTTGTCTAAAAGGGAGAACTATAAGTGCCAAATTTCATTGGTCTATGGATGGTTTAGAATGGTTTCAGGTAAACCGTTGATTATAATTATGTCCGTATTTTCCCTCTTTGTCCTACAATATTATAGTCTGAACTTGAAAAAAGTATGTAGTCTATAGTTCCTTACAAGCTATGATGGTTCTAAGTTGAAAATTTAATTTGGATCTGTTCAGATCGGTTTATGCGTGATTGCGTCACAAACAAACCAATACTTGATCCATAAAATATTTATATGGATGACACGAACGATATTTTTTAGCATTAATTACACTGTACTACAGAATGTATAACTGTAAAGGTTATAACGACTCAGTTAAACAATTTAAATGATTTCAAACACATAAAACAGCATCACTCAAAGCTGAATTTTTCTTCTTAATATATGTATGTACTTGCAAACTAACGATATTAATTAATTAATTTTGTGGATAATCAATTAATTATTCCTATTGAAATTCATATTAAGAACATTTTCGGTCTGGACAAACAAATTATATTCAAACGTCGGATCTCATATTTTGTTTGCCATTTATTTAAAACAAAGAAACAACCTTGCTAATCTAGTTTTGTTTTGACTAGTTTTTAACGGTGCAATAAACAAGACTACTAACTACTCTTCACATCTTAAATTTTAATTAAAACTTTGCTGTCTTTGGCGAATAAACTTTTGAAATGTTTCATTGTTTTTAACTGGTTAAAAACAAGTGAAACAATTTTTTATGAATACATACATACATACATATTATGTATATTATATTATATAAAAACATATATTATGTACATATGCATACATACATGCATATGTATATAAATATGTATGTATGTATGAATAAATGTTTAGCATAACACATTACTCTGCAGTTCTGGGTGGCTGTCGCGAACTAGTAATTTTACCTATCATTTAGGTTGACCACTAGTTATTTATCTGATTTATAATATCTTTTTCTCTATATTAATAATCTGACAGTACATGATCCTATACTAGATATGTGGCAAATTTATTAACTTTGTAATAATTGTATTATGTCTGTTGATGAGACACCTGAAATATTTCAAGAAATTATTGAAATAAAATGTAACTTGTGTTTCGCGCTTGTTGGCACTGAGCCGTTAAAGCTATTATCACAATTTATGCTACATACATAATTTCAAGTTGAAATTGAGAAAATCCAAAGTTATGTTGAGAAAATACTAATTGATGATTAGAAATCCAATTCAATACTGAACAAGAGCAAATTAATACAAATTGAAATTCAGAATAGCCAGTTTCTCAAATCAATGACTTTTTCATCGGAAACCCTTTACATTTCAAAAATATCGAGATTTGAAAATTGAAAATTTTTTTAAAATTGTCTAAAATTATATACATATGTAGACATAATTGCCCATAAGATTGAAACTACTCAAAGGCAAAGATATTGTCCTTAAAATTGTATGAATAAAATTGGAGTTCGTAGACATCTAACTAACATAAAAATTTTAAACTCAATTATTTCGAAATGGCAAAAAAAATATACACTATTGTTTTATTAAGGGGACGATAACATCTTCATTTTGTATTTTCTCAAATATATGTTTGCTTTTATAAATTTCTATTTGTAATTTCCCAATATGAATTTGATTTTCTCAATTTCAACTAGAAATGGTGAAGTCAAAAAAGAATCATGACTTCTTAATTTTTTTTTAAAGAAGTGTATATTATATTACTAACAAAAATGTCAATTAACTTGATGTTAGATTACCTGGAATGTAAGTACTTGTAAGTAATGTAAAGAGCAGATACGTGTCAAACTAACCAAAATATATAAATTGGATACTGCTAGTTATCAGACAATTACTGTCTCTAAGCGATACATTCACTACTTTTAAAACTGCCGGGTATTTATACAAGAATAAATAAATAAATACATACATACAGTTGCGAACACGACAATAGCAGTACCACTAATATTTTAAATATAAAATATTTTAACTGTTTTCCCAGTGTATTATTTATGTTTGAGAACCAGAAGAGGGTGGTAGTCTTAGAATATATTGCCTGCAGCCTGAACTTCAAAATAAAACATGTTAAGACCAGTCAGTTCACATAATATTACGCCATTTGCTTGTAGACGAGTCGGCATCTAGCGAAACCCCGAACGTGTACCACTATGTATTTTTTAACTATATACTTGAACTTCGGCCTACCAAGTTTGCATCTAGATGTCTTCATAGTCATATCGCATATCTGAATAAGATTTTCCCTCTTTTCTTAACTGTTTTGCGCGACTAAGTAAAACAAGATTATATATAAATATACAATAAATTCATAATATTTAACCAAATGTGAAATTAATTACTAAAAATATATGATACCTAGTTATTTTACTTTATTTGACCTTTTTATTTCACTTAAATATACTAATTATTTAAGCTTATGGTCTTTTTTATAAAAATATTTTAATTTTTATTTCGATATTTCGCTACATCAATATGTATGTAGTATCTTCAAGAAAAAATTAGGTTTTGTTATTTCCAAATATTTTTATAAAAAAGACCTTAGCTTAAATAACACTATTTGACAAATAGTAGGGTCAGTGATCGGCGGGGGTTCTGCCAACCTGGAAATGTTAGATCGGTAAAAAAAAGTTACACGTGTCCCGGCATTTCGCTGGGTCAGGTCTAGTAATCGAGATGTATCGATTTGAAATTAGTATGCATCGTATAGGAATATTTTTAATTTGTTTGCCTTTTTCATGCATTTTGACCATCTAAATGTCCGAATATCGCAAAGTTATGTTCAGTAAAGTTGTTGATCTCAACGTCGGCTACAACATAGACGGTAAAGAAAAGTGATATTTTTGGTTTTCATTGAGTCGAACTCGGGAAAATCAGTTTTTCATAATTTTTTTCGTTAGTTATCTTACAAAACTAAATTAAAATCATTTAATACTATACCCAAAGAAAAAATATAGTTGTACAAGTTCTATAACATTATTATGGTTACTGTAATTATGTATATGATTGCGATAATCATAATATGTTTAAGTTACCATTCATATAATTGTAGCAATTATATACATATATGATTATAGTAAATAAATATATGTTTATGGCAATCATGTTTTTGATGAATCATTATATCATAATATGTTGAACTCAACATGGTGAAGTAATACAACATAAAAAGGTTGCCACAAACATATACTTAATTACTTCAATCATATATTTTTATTTTTTTTATTTATTTATTTTCAACAAGCTAGCCTTGTTGGCCATAACCGGTTATAAATTTCTACGTGATTGCTACAATTATATGAATGGTAAATTAAATATATTATGATTACCGCAATCATATACATAATTGCAGTAACCATAATATTTTCAAAATTATAAAAAAAACTTGTAAAAATTATGAAATGGTTATGATAAACATGTACAACTATATTTTTTCTCTGAATATAGTATTAAATGCTTTTAATTGACACAGCGAAACGCCGGGACACGTATAATTTTTTTTACCAATTTAACATTTCCCATTGCCCAGAACCCCCGCCGATCACTGACCCTACTATTTGTCGCATAGTGTAATTAGTATATTAAAGTAAAAATATTTGAATTATTCAATAAAGTTTAAAAAATAAAAAATATTGTACAATAATTGTACAATATAATCCATCGCTATTTCGTATTTCAATGTTGATAAATATTTACTCGTAAACAATGAACAAACAGTCTAGTCTGATTATTTAAAAGATAAACGAAATTCCCATTTCAACATTTTTAAAATGCTATTCCGTTTGTAGTGCTATTTCCGTTTTCGCAACTGTATGTATACAATCTTGGTGTTTCCTATCAATGGGCACAACCGTAGTTGTCAATCGGAAAGGCGGCCGATTGACTTGTAGCTACTTTAAACACTCAGTCAACAAAAACAGACACACACACACACATTAATGATGTTAAAGGTCATCGCCGTTTAGTGATTACAGTAGATACGTACGAATGTTCTGAAGGCAACCCAAACAAACTAATAGATACTACAAGTGAATGAATTAGTCGAGTAGAAATAAATATATGTATAAGTACTATCTCGTTACCCAGCAGTTCTAGGAGACAGTACCGAATTAGTGAGTTTACCGATCATTTGGGAGCTAGTTACTTCAATAGCCACATGACTAGTCAGTTTAACACGGGCATGTCCTAGGCAGGGGGTCAATTGTCTCTTTTTGATTACAATGGGACTGTCTAATAGCTGGTCCAAAGTAGGCAATGCATTGGAGTCACATACTGGTTACATAGCGTCAGTTACCTTACTAGTTTTGGTTACTTGATCAGCTACTTGACTAGTTATTTTAACACGTGCATGTCCTAAGCAGGGGGTCAATTGTCCCATTTGATTACAATGTGACTATCTGATAGATGATCGAAAGTAGTCAACGCTTCTGGTGGGTAAAATAAAGTGCAGTACAAAAAAAGTTTGAAGTGACCAGATACTTAATCAAAAATAAAAATAAACTGTATGAGAATTATATCAACACAATTTGTATAAAACCAGTTTTTACGAATTACTCACAAAACGTTTAAAGTGTCTACACTCCAGATTACTTAGAGACACTTAAGTGTCAATTGTCTACACGCTAGATTAATTGGGATGTATAAAGTAACCAATTGTCTTCTCTCTGCACTACAAAGTGCACACACGTGTCAAATGACCAAAATATATAAATTGGAGTCAGCCAAGTGTTAAGACATTTGTGACAATTACTGTCTTTAAGGGATACATTGACTACTTGCTTAACTGCTGGGTACTAATAACAATCTAAAGATGATTAAAATACATAATCCATCCTAAACTGCTTTTTCTCAGTATTTTTACTTCTTTCGCTCTTTCATATTCTCTATCACTGACTATCTCGCTCTCCTTCTTAACAGATCCATACATACAAATATAACAGTCATAGTTGCCAGATTATTTTGGAAAAAAAATTAAAAAGATACTATTTTCCATAGATAACATACATTTTGCGTTTTATTTACACAACATTTTAATGATGAAAATATAAAGACATTTTATCAACTTCGCTTTCAAAGCGAAATACAAATGATTTGGGTTTCATTAACACCACTTCAAACTTAAAAGTTTCTGTACAAAATTCGGTTCCTCTATTTCCGATTCTTTGAACACAAATGTCCAAATCCGGGAACTGGAATCCAATTTCAATCGACTTCGACTTTGGTTTTCGTACCAAGAATGTAATTTGATAAACATTATTGTCAAAATTGTCTCCAAATACATATGTAATCGTTTTATTAAAACTTTCGCATGAGTTCTTACAAATCTTCTTCTTTTTCAGATATTTTTCTTGATAATAGAACTTAAAAATAGGACTTAATAAGGATTTATTGTTTTAAGACCTAGCAGGAAATGTCAATAGTGGAACTTACTACTGACACAGTCACCAGTACTAGTGATTTATTATAACCCAGACAATGCTATTTACTATAGACATTGTAAATCCACTACTATTAGTACTACTACTGACTAGGTACTTCTATTGGGACCATATGTAGACATTGGAACCAGAGACTCACTAGTACTTTTGGAACTTTCCTGAAGTAGATGTCGAAAATGAAACTGCATATTTTGTTAGCATTTGACGTTTTATTAAAAAACAATTAAATCACATAAAGTTACAAATTGTTGTTGACTAAATGTTTTTTTCTCATCAAAAGCAAATATAAAAATATATACACTTCGTTGACAATGTCACCAAAATAGTGGACAAAACTGTTGACTTGAAGACACTTGTCCCCAGGTTTCCTTCAGGGGAATTATAAATTTTAATTTTATTAAAATGTCCTTAATATATTTCATAAATTCAAGGACTTACTTTCATATAGTACGTATTAGTTAAAACTAGTGAAAATTAGTACAAAATTTCTCCTTAAATAAATCGTCAAATTTAAGGTAAACATCATCAATTGGACCCTTAAAATAGTAAAAATTACGATAAATCGCCAAATATAGCAATCGTGATAACAGCGCTGCCATTTTAATACTTTTGTTCAAATTTTTTTATTTCAAATAGTTAAATTTTATTTAAAATTGATATAAAAGCCTATGTACCTAATTTGTATCTAACTTAAATCGATATTCATAACACATGGAGCCCAATCTTCCATGGTTATTTCGTGAATAAATTAATATAGGTAGTATGTAGTTTTTCGATTTAAGCACAATAAGTTTCAACATTTAAAGCCTCAATTATTTCGTAACAGAATTAACACAGTTATTTTTATGGACGATATTATATTTAGTTTTATTTTCTGGCAACACTGATGCATAGAAACATCTATACATGTACATTACGACTCATACATTCATACATACATACATACGTACACATACATACATATTTCCAATTGTTATCATAAATGTACAAAGTATTTGAATTGTTGTAGAATTTTGTTAGCAGTATGTACCTATTTGATGTTCTGAAATTGCCTTTTTAAAAACGTTTTCACTTCACAAAAATACTTCCGGGTTTTGGATTTTATTTATAGATATCACTAATTGAGGAATAATAGGATTATTGTATTCCGTACCTTCTCAAACAAATATTTAATCAAGTTAGATTATTAGGGTATATTTCTTCACGTTTAAATTTACTTTTATTTCCTAATTAATTTTTGTTTGGATATATACATATATTTTTTTTAATAATTATTGTGGTATTAAACAAGTATATTTAAAATGTACGTGTATGGCACAATATTTGTTTTTATTTTAGTATTTATAATTCACGCGATGTCAATTGTCTGTCGATTCTCTTCGTGAACAGAAAAAACAACACAAAATTCTATACAAAACAACAGCGTACGTTTTGCAGTTACACCTGCGTTGGTTAAAAATTATAAAATATTTAAACTGAGAGACTTAAGAACGCGACTTTAGCGAACAATTCCTAAAACACAACTTATCTTGTGCTCCGCCCGTAATCAATTAAACGTATGCCAAACACAAGTCCATCTATAACCTTCCATGTAAAAATATTCAGCGTTGTCAATTTAGCGCTTTTCGTGCTATATTTAGCGCTTTTCAATAACACAAGTAATTGAAAATTTTCAATAACAAATCAGGCGAACAAATCATTCGGGTGTGGCCAGCTTATGTCGAATTTTTGCCAGTCAGAGCAATTTTTGTAGAAACGCGCAAGATTTGCGCGTTTTACTTTAATATCTTTTTAATATAATTCTGATGAAATACCAAAGTCTTGTCTTACGTCAGAGCTTATGAAAAATTTAACGCGTTTGTGAGTACATATTTTTCATCAATTATATGTCCTCCGTTAGGCCTGTCAAGGTTGGGACTAGATAGCATATAGTCAAAACTTCGATAAAAATAAGTTGAGAGCAATCAAATCAGAAGAAAATTTATTTTCCAATTTCAGTTTATTTTCAAAATATTACTGTTAATAAAAATATTTTCCTAATTTTAACAAAGGATCTTACATAAAAACAATATTTATAATTTTTAGCGCTTTCCAGTGCGTTTTGATGTGCTGTAAGGCGCGTGTTGATCATAAATAGTTGTCATCACTGCAAATATTGTTTGATTATTTTTTCATCTACAAAAAACTACTCCTCTCTCTCTCTCTTTGCGTGTTTAAACTTTAAAGAACTGACTTATTTAAACTGAGTTTAGTTTCTCTCAGGGTTGGAAAATAGTGATTTAAAAAAACTATACTAAATGGGGCTGCCAGCAGTATTGTGATAATAGAGTTTTGAGGTTATGGAATTTTAAAGGAAACCAAGTTTAGAATACCATAACTCAAGTTCGAGTATTAAATATGTATCTTGTTATTGAAAAGTAGATACAGAAAAACTGTTCTATCAAATTATCTATAACAAGTAAGAGTAACTTAAATTGTTTTAAAAAGTATTCTGGCAATAGTGCCGTGTCTGTTTGCATGAAACGAGTTTTTTTTATTCTATATCAGTTTCAGTCAGTGTTGTTAGGTGGAGGTATTGTGTGGAATTCTACGATAAATTTAGGGTTCAAGAAAACTATAATGTAGCGGATATTTATTGTGTTACTTTTGTTCGACACGACATCGTCACTCATAATACGGCTGATTAAGTACGTTTAAGTACTTAATCTTTTTAATATTTCTAGATATTTATCGAAAACTTGTTGGTGTTTATTAGTACAAACAAAAATATTGCGGCTAATAAATAGAAATGTCGTATCAACTTTTCCATCCCTGATTGGTCATTAGAGAAATACAAAATTATTTGTTATCTGTTGCATTTATCAAGGTATTAAAGGCATTTTCAGATTCAAATGTATACGATCATAAAGTCAAGAACGACTAGTATTTATAATTTACCTGATGTTTAAATGTTGTTAGAAAATTTTAGTGGTTTCTAATTCTATGTACAACAATTTTATATTGACTCTTCGTATTCATGGTATTAATGGGTTTAATTGCGTGGAGCGCGGGTCGGATTGTTGTGACACTTCATATAATACTGAATGCTGAAAATGTTCGTCAAATCACATCTAATTGATATTTATGTATCAATATGGCATCAGCATTTTTATTTCCGGAAAAATTATGTGTGAATAAAATTGTTAAAATCAAATGATCAAATTAAATACAAAAACAAAACTTTTTTGTAATATGTATTCAATTAATATAGATATTAATTATAATGTTAGCTTAGTTTAAAAAAAGTTCTAAAATTATTTGTTTTCAATATTTTTTAACTCATTTTGACTCATTTTCTAAGTAATACTTATTTCGTATTTAAATTGGCACTCAAAATTCAATGGAGCATCATTTTTAATATCATGATAATAAACATGTTGCGGTTAGAATTAATTGAATAAAACGAGTTTAGTGCTAAAATATGTATGTATATTTAGGTATTTCATATCCAAATAAATTTTGCAATGTTAACAAACAAAAAATAGACTTAGCACTTAACTTCGTGAAGAAACGCAATTTATGTTAAAGTTTTTTAAGCAAATAGTGTATTTTTTACTTATTCTAACGTTTTTTTTTTTTACTAAAATCACAATTTGTATAAAAAGTGGGCTTAGCTCAACGACGATAGTTCTATTATTTTAAAAAATTAATGCAGAAAATATGTTAACGAATAATTTAATTTCGTGAACATTTTTCGAAAATCTCTTAATTAATCGCTGCTCAAAAATCAAAAATAGTAAAACCTTCAAAATATGTTTTTCTAAACTAAAATTCATACGGTCTAATTCATAATAAAAAACTTATTGTTGATTTAAAGCACAAATTTGTTAACAAACACTTTAGCTTTATAAACCTTTAATAAAAGTATTCTATTCATAAAAGTTTGATAAAGGAATAATAACTAATGTACTGTTTTTTGTCTAAACTGGCAATGCTTCTCAGTTATTTCCCCTTTTTCGTTGTTAGTGTTGTTTGTCATTAGGATAAAATATTCGTTAATTCTCTTTTTTTCATTGTTTGTTTTTAGTAATAATACATTTTTGATGATTAAAACTAATTTTTAGAGAAAAAAACTACATACATATATTTGATTCTAGTAAATTTATATTAAGCTAAAATGTATTAATATACAAACGTTTTTATATATTTTATTACAATTATTATTAAAATTTTTAGCAATTTTTTATAATTTTTTTTTCAAAATTTTAACAAGTAAGAAAGTATGGTCGGTCAAGCCCGACCATAGTAAAAACGGAAAAGCCAAAATACACTTCATTGTCAAGCAGCATTTCTGAGACTCCCCAGAGAGTTGACAAATGAACTCTTTCAAAATCTAGAGATTTATTTATTTTCTAACATTATTATAAATTATTGCGGTTTGTATTTTGCTTAAATCCTTTTTTATTTGGGAAACTCTGTAGCCACCTTAATTTTGGTCATAGAACCAAAAAGTATATATATTCTGGGTCCTCCTAAGATTCTAAGACGATCTAGCTTTATCCTTCCGTCTGTCTGTCTTTCGAAAACAATTAAATGAAAGGAGCTGGCTGAAACAAATACTCTCTGTTGATAAGATATGTTTGGTATTGAAAATGAGCAATATCGGTCCATGATTTCACCTAGCCCTCATACAAATGTCCCCCTGAAATACTGCTTAAGAAGTCATAAATTTGAAATTATACTGTTCATTATGGCGAAAATCGGGTCCTTGATTTTTGACCTATATCTAACTTACTGAGTCATCAATGTAGACAATATGGATATTTAATGATATATATTTCTAAGTCCTTTGCAACGACGTATATCTGTGGTCACAAGCAATAACCGCCTAATTCAAAAAACATGTTTTTGAGAAAAAGCTATTTTTATTTATAAAAGCGTTTCTGAAAAAAATAAAAGAGTGCATTAGAAAAAGTATAATGCAGAATCAAAGATTCTTACCCCCACAATGCAAAAATTAAAAATTATAACAAAAGCTTTATTTATTAGAGAAATATTTAATAAAAATAAATATCATCGCTTAATGCAACTCAGAAATACTAAATTGAAAATGCTAATGTCTGACTAGGCGTTTGTTGAAAATAAGTGTTTTGATTTTTGCTTGGCATATGTTGAGTTAAGCTGTTATTACATATTTAAAAATTGACATGATAAGTAATTAAGCCAATTTGCAATAATCGCTTATCTTTAGTTTGGCTCTTATAACAGCACTCTTATTTATGAAAATTTATTTCGAGAAAAATATACAATAACAACTAAAGTCATTATAAGCTATTTAAACAAAATAAAATATAATTGAATGTTTTCTTAAGTATATTTTGGCGCTTATTGTAAATGCAACAGTCTTCCTTAGGACTTAAGCCAATATGTTTCTAATTAATAACTTTTTAAATAAGAAAGTTAGGAAGGTAGGGATTTCACGTATACATAGAGTTCTATGAACAGAATAATGTGGCATATATAACACAAATCTTTCTTAAGTCGACTTAGGTGGTTATTGCTTATGGCCACAGATATAAGACCATAGTAAGTTGGACCTACAATGGGCCAAAATCGGGAAAAATATTTTTTAACCCAAATTTTTTTTTCATGAAAAAAATGTTTTGTCCTAAATTTTTTTCACTAATAAATTAAACAACAAACAGTTTTGAAATAAAATTTTTTTTTATTTTTAGAATAAAAAATTAAGAAAAGTATTTAAAAAAGTGTATATGGTAGTCCAAATTTGGTCCATTATATTTTAAATTTTTAGAATGTAATAGATGGGCCTTCTCACACTTGATTCTAATAAAACTGAATAAAGGTATTTTTTTAAAAATTATTTTTTGGAAATAATTCGGTCTTTTGGGAACTATTGGAGGTATTGTTACAAAATTTCACATGGTTTGAGCTGATGTGTTTTAGAGTTGATAGAGTTTGTTCAGCTTCCTAGCGATAATGGGGGCTAGTGTGTAGCCCCACAAAGTTGGCCACATTGGGTATAATTTTTTAAAAAAAAAATCACAAAAGATCTATTTATGATCCCATGAGTTGAAATTTAAAATATAAATAGTCCTTGAAGATCTACAAAAAGTAGGCTTATATGTGTATGTTATATCTATTAGTTAAAGAGATATTTAGGTTTATTGATTTACTGTTTTCTAATTTTGCTCGATCTCTTTGTTGTTTTTCAGATATAGCGGGGATAAGGAGGATCGAAATTTATTTCTAAAATATCAGCTATATTGGCGATAAAATTCTAAATAAAATAAGAGCAAAAAAAAATTTTCTTTTAAAATTTCAATAATTTATATTTTTGAGTGATTTTCGGAAGTGGGCCTTATATGGGGGCTATGGCCAATTATGGACCGATCACCATAAAATTAGGTCGTGTGATTTATGTCTCTATGAAAGTTTACTATGTTGAATTTTGTGTGTTTACCAACATTTTTAAGCGATTTATGCACGTTAAAGTGATTTTCGGAAGCGGGTCTATATGGGAGCTATGACCAATTATGGACCGATCGTAACAAAATTTGGTGACATGAATTTTGTGTATATAAAACTTATTTGGAGTGGAATTTGTGGAGATACATATATAAATTAAACATTTATGACCGATAAAGTCCAATTTCGGGAGGACATTTGTATGGGGCTAGGTGAAATAATGGACCGATTTCAGCCAGTTTCAATAGGCTTGGTCCTTGAGCCGAAAAAATAATATGTATCAAATTTCATCGAAATATCTTCAAAATTGCGACCTGTACTCTGCGCACAAGGTTTACATGGACAGCCAGCCAGCCGACCAGACGGACGGACGGACATCGTTTAATCGACTCAAAAAGTGATTCTAAGTCGATATACTTTAAGGTGGGTGTTAGACTAATATTTTTGGGCGTTACAAACATCTGCACAAACGCATAATACCCTCCCAACTATGGTGGTGTAGGGTATAAAAATTAAGTAAATTTCCGTAGAGTTGAATTTTTTTGCTCGCACAATTTGGCCACTGTTTTTACTAAAAATTTTATAATTATCCTTACGTAAAAAAATATTAGACAAAATGTCATACAATAATTGCCTATGATGAATAGGAATATTAAAACCGCAGATGTGGACAATTGGATACCTTTTTCAGCAAAATCAGTGCTGTTGAAAATCACTTTGCGTAGCGTTGCATTTTTTATGCTCGCTACTGTATATTGAAAGTTGTGAAATTGGGTACACTATGGTAATTTCTTAAAAAATACTATTAAAACATAATTTTTTTAACGTATGAAATAAATCATATTTTTATTTACACGGAATTACGGATAAAATATACGTTTTAGCTTAATTTAGGGTCTGCTAAAACGCGTATAACTGGTTAGATTTTATTCTTCAGAAGTAGAGTATATAAAAAAAGGTTTCCGGGGTAACCGAAAAGGTTCATTATAAAAACACAGGTGCTGAAATTGAATGTTAAAATAATGGCTGACTTCCAAAATGTTAGTTGCTTTATATTTGAACAAAGTATACTGTTTCATAATGCCGGCATACAAAATGCTTACTGTGTATACTATTTCAAAATGCCGCCAATGAGTATTTTGAACGCAGTAAAGAGCAATCACGCATCGGTTTTATAGTTGATGCTTTCTTTGATAATTTTTTATTTATTTTTTTTTTGATAAAAAACATAATATAAGCACCAAATAAATACTTTTATATATTTTTCAGTGAAAAAAATGATAATTTGCATTATGTTCATTTCATATCGTAAATGTAAACAAAGTACATAGTTGCATTGTTTAGTATGTTTAAATATGTAGGAGAACTGCATACAAACTTTGTATTGATACATTTTGGAAGTCAGCCAATATTTTTACAATCATATGACATAGTGTGGTCTGTAAAAATTGCAAATAATGAAGTCGTATTCAAATATCCATTTATTTTGGTAAGTAAACAAATTCCAACACAGAGGAAGACAACTGTAAATATTATTAAATTTGACACTGTTCCTATTTCATAGAATCCTATCTTTAGCTGTTTACTATTTTAGTTTAATATTTAAGGAAATATCTCTGACAACACTATTTCAAGCATAAAGGACCTGTTTCCAAAAGTATAGGCGCTTAATTTATTTTTGTAAATAATATGTGGTTTATTGCATGGGTTTCTCCTTATTATATTTGCATCATTAAATTATCTTTTGGAGGTTGCAATAGTAATAAATGTCCACATGTCAAATTTTACAGGAGAAGGTTTTTTTTGATTATTTTGAAATTTATACATAGAATTAAAAATATTATGATGCGATATAATATAATTTCGTTCAAGCTATTTGTCTATTTTTCCAAAACATTTATAACTTTTGACAATTAAAAATTCATGGAATACTTTATAGATAAATATGACAGAAAATGTTTTTTATTGAATTTTTGAATAAATAAAAATTTTTCGAAATGAAATTAAATTTTTATTTATAAATACTTTTTAATGATGTTTCACAATTATGTAGATTTTTCTATATAAAATGGAAAAATAAAAACGAATTTTGAAATTTATTATCAGCAATTCCGCAATTCCCAAAAAATTGTCGAAAAATTCCAAAAATTGTAATTTTTATTTTTTTTTGGGTATGCGACCCTGGTACGGATACCAGGGTCGGGGTTATCGGGACCCTTTACAAAATAATTAGAAACATATTGAGCCACCTATAATCGGTTATAATATTTTTATATCGGATACGCGATTTGAGAGTTTTTGCCCTAAAGTTTTATTTTACTTAAAAATAGGTGTTTTTTGAAAGGATCTGGTCCCCTCGGTAACAACAATTTTGAAAATAGTTTTCATCTCTTAGAAATTTTTTGCGATAACTCAAAAAGAAAAAAAAGTTATTTTTTCCCAAAAAATTAGCAAAAAATCGCCTTTTTAAAATTTTTTAAATTCAAATGCATATAACTTTGGACATAGTCATTATTTTTAAACAATTCTTTTCGGGAAATATTTGGATACGCTGTTATCAAAAAACTGGAGTAGAGTGGGTGAAAATGTTGAAAATTTAATTTTCAAATGCGAATATCTCCTAAGCTCTAATTTTTTATGTTATTAACAATTTTGATATTCTGAAAACGCTAAAACATCAGTCGGTCCATAAAATTTTAATTTCTCCAATAAAACAAAAATTTTAAAAATGTCGCTTACGATAATTTGGCGCTAAGGGCTCGATGTGTTCGTATGGGTAGCATCAAATATACATATGATGTCAACTTCCATGGATCAGATAACACAGTTTTGATTACTTCAATACCTAGCCTTTTTATATCAAAATTTTTATAACGGAATAGGAGCATGGCGTTTTTTGGATAAAATGTTTATCCTTTTTAATTTTAATGTCCATAAATTTGTTTGTATTAATAGTAAATGATGGTAATGCAACATTGTTATAGTTTTTAGCAATTTTTTATAATTTTTTTTCAAAATTTTAAAAATTAAGTCAATTTCCGTAGAGTTGCATTTTGTTGCTCGCGTAATTTTACTAATATTTCTACTAAAAATTTTATAATTATCCTTACGTACAAAAAAATTGGACAAAATTTCATACAATTATTGACTATGACCACAAAGAATACAAGAATAGCAGATGGGGAGAATTGGATCCCGTTATATGAAAAATCAAACCAGTTGAAGATCACATAGCATAGCGTTGCATTTTTTATGCTCGCAACTGTAAGTACCAATATTGTACTCAAATCAAAAAAGCAAATCAATTTTTTAAGGACCAGTCTAATGAGCATGTATCTATCTGTAGAATACAAACATTAAAAGTGCCAAATCAAATATGCAAGTTCTCTTTTTGAGCAGCATATAATTACTGTTAGTTTAGCATTTTATGTTGCATTCCTAATGTATTAATAGAACTGAATTTAACAACCAATTACAATTCCAGGCATGCTTTGTCTGCATATTGTACATACATACATATTTCAATTCTACGGTAAAATTCCGATGTAAATGTAAAAAAAGTTACAAGTTTATTTTAAAAAAGATTCATTGTTTATATAATATTCCATTCAAATTCTAATTAAGAGAAAAATCCAAGCTAAAATACTTTATGAAAATATCGATAAGAAAATACATAAATATGTATTTATATGTATGTATTCAAAAGGTATTGAAATTACTGAATATCGACCAACCCAATTACTATTTTAACGATTATGGAATCAATCAGAATTCGACACAAATTTTATATACACACTTAAACAAGTGCGCATGTGTAAAATGTATATATGTAAATGTTATTTTTAATTATTCGAATAATCAAAAAAAAAATAGCTTTCCTTAGAATGAATTAACAGTTTCAATTTAGAAATAAAATTATAATCGAATAAATTTATTTTCAAGTAATACCACTTTTTTGAAACTTCTCGATATTTTTGTTATTATTATACCCTTCACCTTCGTGAGAGGGATATATATAAGTTTGTCATACCGTTTGTAATTTCCACAATATAATTTTCCGACCCTATAAAGTATATATATTCTGGATCCTTATAGCTAGCGGAGTCGATTAATGCCCGTAACTTTAACAAATAGATATCTAGTGTATAAAATACCAAGCAGTTAAATTTACCTTTAAGGTAAACTTGACATTAATTTCAAATCAATATCTACGGGTAAAAATTACCAAATATTTTTACTCCATAAGTTACTAAGCACTGCCATTTATCTATTTGTTGAAATTACTGGCATAAGCCAAGTATGTCTGTCTGTCTGTCTGTCTGTCTGTCTGTCTGTCTGTCTGTCTGTCTGTCTGTCTGTCTGTCTGTCTGTCTGTCTGTCTGTCTGTCTGTCTGTCTGTCTGTCTGTCTGTCTGTCTGTCTGTCTGTCTGTCTGTCTGTCTGTCTGTCTGTCTGTCTGTCTGTCTGTCTGTCTGTCTGTCTGTCTGTCTGTCTGTCTGTCTGTCTGTCTGTCTGTCTGTCTGTCTGTCTGTCTGTCTGTCTGTCTGTCTGTCTGTCTGTCTGTCTGTCTGTCTGTCTGTCTGTCTGTCTGTCTGTCTGTCTGTCTGTCTGTCTGTCTGTCTGTCTGTCTGTCTGTCTGTCTGTCTGTCTGTCTGTCTGTCTGTCTGTCTGTCTGTCTGTCTGTCTGTAAAAAAACAACTTTGGAAAAAAAAATAAATTTTGTTTACAAGATATAAGATTCGGCACAGCCGAATATAGCTCGCTTACTTGTTTTTAACTTGAAAAAGTCTCAAATCAAAATAATATATTTAAACTTTTATATTAACAACACTATCACGAAAAGGGTCTCAATGTGGCTTTCGAAATGAAAGTGTAATCGGAATAAGTGTAAGAATGCAGTAAAGTGAAATTTAAAAAAATTTGAGTTAATACAGTATTGTTGAACGAGTGCGATATATAAGCGAAACAATTCCAAATCTTATTCCAATATGATTGATTTTATTAGAATCGAATTTCTACAAATATTTTTCATTATGAAATTTAACGCAAAATTTAAATAAATTTAAAAATCTACTAAAGACCAAGGAAAGATTAAACAAGTAAGAGAGGTGTATACAAATTTTAAATATTTTTATTTAAAAAAAATTATTTTTTTTTCCAAAGTAGTTTTTTCATTTTTTGGAATTTTTTTTTAAATTTAAAAAAAAAATTTATTTTTTTTTAAATATCTATCATTAGATATCCATATTGTCTATATTAATGACTTAGTAATCCATATATGTCAAAAATAGGTCACAAATCGAGGTTGTCCTGGTATTTTCCTCATATCTCAGCCATTTGTTGACTGATTTTGCTGATTTTAAATAGGAAACTTCTCGAAAGCATGTCTGACAGAATTATTGAAAATTTGTATCCCGAAGATATCTGGGGTCTTCAGAAAATTGATTTCAACAGACGGACAGTCAGACAGAGAGACGGACATGGCTTAATCGACTCCGCTAAATTTAAGGATCTAGAATATATATACTTTATAGGGTCGGAAAATTATATTGTGTAAATTACAAACGGAATGACAAACTTATATATGCCCATCTCACGAAGGTGAAGGTTATAAATAATTATCTGCAATAGAGTTAGAAATGCAAAAATAAATATTTCCTTTGTGACACGGTTTAACATTACATGATTTGAATTTTCAGAGTTGGTTTATTATTGGACTCGTCACATTGTGATTCTTGTTTTATGGGTCATTCCAAGAAACTTTGCCGAAGATACCATAGCTCAAAAATGAATTTCCAGCGAAAGTAAAATATTAAATTTTCACAACAATTTCATAAATTTTCCCGAAAAAGGCAATAAAATCCAAAAGGTACGAAAGTGCCCCTTTGCGGAACTCAAAAATAAAAGCCCCACATACATTCAGGAAAAGAGGAAATCAAATTTTATTTTGCCTCTATTCTAGAATATTTTGGAAAAATACCTACATATTTTGAAATTAGTTTCTGAGTTATATTTTCTTCGGCAAAGTTGCAAAGAATTTTACCCACCCTAATATACATATATGTATGTATGTATACATATATTTAATACAAAACCACTAGTGAATTATAAGAATATGCAAGTATGTATCTCGGTCAAATGACATGGTCACAATTTGTCAACACTTTTAAAAATTAAGTTCGAGTATTTTAATTGCTTCATGTTCAGCGAATTTAAAGCGAAATGTTAAACATCATTCTTTAATTATTAAGTTTTTCATGGAATTGAATTACAATAACATATGTATTCTATGTACAGAAATATAGTTATGTACAGTGGTGGACATAAATCGTTTCTAACAAATGTAAAAACTGCAGCAAAAAATCTAATGTACATATTCACTTTATGAGAATAAATACTCTCCTTCCACAGTGTTACTTAGTTAAAAAAAAGTTTTCATCAGCCATAAAACTCAACAATAAATTGTTTGTTCATGTCCATCATGATATGAACAAACATAATATTAAAAGTACGAATATTTGTGTCCACCACTGTACGTACACAAGCAGCGTTGTCAACTTCTTGGTAAAAAAAAAAACACTAAAATCAAGTGAAAAAACGCATATATTTCTTAAAAAACACAAACACTTTATTGTAGAATATTTGTTATTTTCCTGCGATTTCCGATTCGAATCGTAATTTTCTCCGTTCGACAACTTTGGTATTCCGCGTTCCGTTTCATGTTTTTCATTTCGATTTTATGTATTCTGAAAGCTACTTATTTATTTTTATGGTTTTAACAAAAAATGATATTTAAAAAAAATTTGTATAAAATGCAATAAATATTTTATTAATTATAAATTTTATTTGTTTTAAATAAAAGTACAAACTACAAAACCAGAACAATATGAAAAGCTTTGGCTGCATTAGGTCAAGGAAAGAATATACTGTGGATTGAGTCATTTAAACGGTACAATCTTCACCAAATCCGTAGCTTCCTTCATGCCCGAGATTATCAAAGCAGCTTCAACTCGGTTAAGCAGTGATAAATATATACATGAATTTGAAAGTGTCTGATGCTACTTAATCGCGTCTTTATTTAGCCGAAAGTTTTTTGAGTCTATAAAAATTAAATAATTAATTAAGTAACAATTAAAACAAATATATTACAATTGATCACTCGTCTAGAATGGATTGCAATTGTCTCTCAATTTCCGCTTTTCAAATCTTAAATCTCTATTCCGGAGGACGTTTTCTCCTCTTCCAACAACAACGCTATTACTATCGATTCCATTTCTTCAGAAAATTAAAACAAATAAACTTTATTTTTCATTTACGAATACATACATATGTATAAAAATAAAGTATCTCCTCTTTCTTTTTCTTTTGGAACTTAAGTTAAAGAACTTAAATAAAAACTAATTTATGTTTTTAATTTAAATTTAGTTTTTGCACTAAATTTCATTTTTGTATAAAATGCTTACAAGTTTTCTATTTTTTTCTGTTTCTATAGTAAAACAACTAGACTGATTATACCCTTGTCTTCTTCATTTTCTTTCGATTCAGTTTTTGGTTGGAATACTTTTTTTTCGATTTGTGCGTAACTGAATACGGGAACGTAATCGAAATGCAGAATAAGGGTGAATATACATTTATTCAAAATATTGGCCACCATGGACGGATATAGCGTTTAACAACACGTGCAAATGATAAAATTGTTTTATCAAAATGGATGTACTGTTCCACAGTGGTTTAGAAACTTTTTTTTTGGAAATAATTCGGCATCTTGGGAACTATTGGAGATATTCTTACGAAATTTCACATGGTTTGAGCTGAGGTGTTTTCGAGTCCATTTACGTTTGTTCAGCTTCCTAGCGCCAATGGGAGCCAGTGCGTAGCCCCTCAAAGTTGCTCACCTCAAGTCTCAAATTTTTTAAAAAAATCGCCAAAAATCCATTTATGATCCGAATGAGCTGAAATTTTAAATATAAATAGTCCTTGAGAAGATATACAAAAAATACGCTTACAAGTGTAGGTTATCTCTATTAGTTGAAGAGATATTCAGGTTTATTGATTTATTTTTTTAAATTTTGCTTGATCTTTTTATGGTTTTTTAGATATGGCGGGCCTACGGAGGGTCGAAATATATTTTTAAAATATCAGCTATATTGGCGATAAAATTCTAAATAAAATAAAAACAACTTGCTCACTTTATATGAAAAAACCTACAAATTTGTCAAAGGGGGCAAGGTTTGTGGAACTTCTGAGGAGTAAATAAACGCTTATTATACAAGTATTTGATATTGTTGAAAACCTTAGGACTTGTGGATTGATATTTTAGTAAAATTAAATAATTTTATAAATTTTTGGGACGTTATTTGGCTCAAAAACTAAAAAAATTATAATATGGAGATTTTCCACGAATAAAAATATAAAATTTGAATTAATGTAAAATTTTAACAGTTAAATTTATCATAACAAAATTTGGAACCAATATAGACTCAAATGTCCTTAAATCAAAGGCATTATTATTTTTGACATTTTTTGTTTTTAAATACCGAAATTCCTAAAACGGGGAAAATGTGTTCCAAAAACTGAGTTTTTTTTTAGAAAAGTGCCTTCTGTCACGTTATTTACCGTGTGATAGTAAAACCACTTAGTAAGTATTTAAGAAACATATGGAGTTATACAAGTATGGAGATTTTTCGAGGATCGCTGCTTTGCCTTTTTAGAATTTTTTACTCAAACCGAAATTTTTATTTTAAAATTGGCCAAGTTTGGATAGGTCTGGGGGGTGATACGTCCGCTTAAGGGAGCCAAATTTTTCTTTACACGCTTTTGCATTAAGTTATCTTTCCGGATCATATAAAAATTCAATATAGTCCCGAAGAAAATTTTTTTTACAAAAGAAAAATTATATGGGCTTTTTTGGGAAAAAACGTAAAAAATACGGCCCTTTTTACAAGTTCCAACTTTGGATGCTTATAACTTTTTATAGGGAAGAGATACCTGTTAGCAAGTTGTTTTTATTTTATTTAGAATTTTATCGCCAATATAGCTGATATTTTAAAAATAAATTTCGACCCTCCGTAGGCCCGCCATATCTAAAAAACCATAAAAAGATCAAGCAAAATTTAAAAAAATAAATCAATAAACCTGAATATCTCTTCAACTAATAGAGATAACCTACACTTGTAAGCGTATTTTTTGTAGATTTTCTCAAGGACTATTTATATTTAAAATTTCAGCTCATTCGGATCATAAATGGATTTTTGGCGATTTTTTTAAAAAATTTGAGCCCCGAGGTGACCAACTTTAAGGGGCTACGCACTGGCCCCCATTAGCGCTAGGAAGCTGAACAAACGTAAATGGACTCGAAAACACCTCAGCTCAAACCATGTGAAATTTTGTAAGAAAACCTCCAATAGTTCCCAAGATGCCGAATTGTTTCTAAACCACTGTGTGTTCGTCTTTCATCAACAGGACGGCGCTACTTGCCACACATCTCATGCAAATAGGATATTCTGCACGGGAGATTTGAGGGCATGATCATCTCACGTAGAGATGATATGAACTGGCCACCGAGATCGTGCAATTTGACACCGTTAGACCTTTTCTTGTGGAGTTTTCTTAAGTCGCAGGACTATGCCAATAAGCCACAAATCACAGAATTACTCTTTAAAGTGCACGAAATAAGACCATAATTGGCTGATATATGAACAAAAAACACAAATTTGTTTAGAGTCGAATTTTAATTTAAGGGTACTAAAAAATAACAAAATACAATTTTAGGCCGCGTTCATGCCCCGAAAGCTCGTATTTCCCAACGATGTGTTCGGAGTATAGAATTAAAACACAAAAATGTCAGTAAAAGAAAAAATAACACAAATTTCTATCAATTTATTGCTTAAAAAGCAATTACGCGATTTTTATTATACAATTGAAACAATTATTAATTAAAAAACAAACGAAATTCATTTTAAAGCTTGATGGTAAACAATGTTTTTTGTTCTTCTATTGAGGCGTATTGTTAGTTCTTCGAGTTACTCCAAAAAATGTCTCGTATTAAGAAAAATGAGAAGCGAAAAGAAGGCAATTAGCCCAATTATGAACAAAATCCCTGGGAGTTTTTTCCCTTTTCCTTTTCAAATTAAAAATAAGAATATATTAAAAACTTAAAATCTCCGAGTTTTACCTGGCATCGAATAAGAAAAAATCAGCTATATATTACAAAAACCAATTATGTTAAACATTTTTTTTAAGTTTAAATGCTTTTGATAATAACAAATTATTAATTGTTGAGAGTTTGTCAATTAGAAAATAAACATGGATTTTTTTTGGAATAATTTCTTCTTGCAATTCATGTTTTCTTACTAATTTATCTAAATAGCGAATGCCGATTCTGAATTGAATTACCATGGAAATATTTTACATTATCAAAATAATAAAAATAATCTTATCATTTTCATACATACACATTGAATATTTTGAGAAGAAAAACCCAATTATATGTGAGATTCAGTAGATTTTGGACGCAATATATTAAAAACTTAAAATTTCCGAGTTTTAGCAGAATGTTTTTGATATTTTTTACAATCCATCTCCTGAAAATTTCGAATCGAATAAAAAAAATCAGGCAAATCGCTCCAGCCGTTCTCACGTGATGTCATTACATACATGGACCATTTCATTTTTATATGTATATATAGAAGAAAATGGAACAAAAAGAGGACATACATATATGCCCCAAATTCCATTACCATTTTTTATATGTAATTATGTATGAATCATATCAATGTATCTTTGCGTCAATATTTTGAAAAAGCACTAAAAACAGTGCAAATAACACTAAGTTTACATCGCTGTACTCATTGTGTATGTAAAATACATACTCACTTTCATTGGAATAATCTTAGGGAGAATTTATACATTTTCATTTCAGAATAACAACTGACATACATATTTAATTTATATGTATTTGAAACTTTGTTTGCATTTACATGTACAGATCTTAACGAAAATATCAAAAGTATTCAATATCTAAAACAATCCAAAAAGGACACCAATGGTATAACGAAAGATTTGATATGCTTAGAAAAAAAATTAAAAAAAAACTGATCCAACATCAACAATACAGCGAGAGAGTTTTTTACAAGTCATGTTTTATTAAATCTAAAGAAAAAAATCGTTCAAAAGAAAAAAAATAAATTATATTCTTTTTTTAAAAGATTATTTCAGAAGATCTTACTAAAATCCTAAAAAAACTGAAATGTGTATACAAAAAGGATCTCAAATACCATATTTGCTATTATTTTTTGGTTGAATTGTTATGTTTTCTTTTGTTTGTTTTTATGTTTTTGTTCACAAAATTCGTGGTTGTATTTTCAATTTAAAATAAACATTATTCTGTTAATCGAATAATTTTAAATTAACCGAATAAATATAAACCCCGATAAATTATTTGCTCGGATAACCGATTAAACCAGAAACCCGATTAATTGAATACCCTAGTACATATATATGTATGTATGTACTCGTACTATATTTAAATGAATTTAAATGACCTTGCGGATTTTATTACTTCATATGCAATTTTATTTTGGGAAATGTCACAACATCCAATGCCATTACGTCCATGGACATTATGCCACTTTGAAAAGTGATATTTGTGAATTGAAAAACTCGTATTAGGCAAAACCGATGTTCAATGCAGGAAAGAGTGACGATGCACATATGAGCAATTACACGAGAATGACTACCACTAGCGAAAAAGCAAAAAGCATTCAAACTTTTTTCAAGACGATTTGAATAGGAGAAAACACTAAAATGTTACTATGTGAAAGTATTTAGCTCCCAATTAGCATGTAGTATGAAATGAATTTAACTCTGATTGTTTTTTTGCTATTGTCAAATTGTTTATTGAAACCGAATGTATATATTCTATTAATTTTTTTTAGTTTTTGTATACATATGTATATTTACAGAATATATATTGTTTTATTATAAGAGAAAAATCTGTCACGTACGATATTCAATTTTATTTATTACTAGCTAAAACCCGGTGTGCTTCGCTACCCGTACCGTAAAGATTTACAATATATTTAGTCTATCTAAAATTAGTTTCTGTTCATGTGAAAAACATGGATTTTCTAGATTTAGTCCGCAAACTTGCAAACACTGACGTTGAGCTTTATCAATTATCATTGCAAATATTAAGCAAATAGGAAACTGCAATCGAGTAAAATCAAATGGCATTTCCGAAGTTATAATTCCCAGTTATAAAGGTCGCTCCGATTAGATTGTTCATTAATTGCCTTACTGTAAGTCGAGTGTCATTACAAATACTCAAACAATCATACAAACAAACAAACACACATTGACTTTTATATACATATATATAAGGGTTTCAAATGTATACATACAAATTTTAACATTTACTTAATATTTTTGGTAGTCCGCGCATTTCTGTACTAAATATTAATATTGATAGCTGCTATAGCTGTCCCTATATATAATTTTTCATCACATCTATGGGAGGTGCCACGCCCACTAAATAAGTAGTTCATACAAAATTTGAACGCTTTACATACTACAATTATACAGATAGATATGAATTTTAATATTTAGATTGTTTGGGAAGTGCCACGCCCACTATTTCAGTCCGCCCATTCTTGTCCTAAATATTAAAATTGATGGTAGAATATCCGTACATTACGCCCTCTGTGGCTACTACTCCCATTTTTCCGCAAATATTTAAACAAACAGTGGAATTGCTCATGCAAAATTTGAGGACTATAGCTATTATAGTTTCCTAAATATTTGATTTTAAAAATTAACTTTGTATGGGAGGTACCACGCCCACTTAAAATTTCAAAACAAAAAGTAGCCTATAGCTCCTTCCAGACATACATAAATATACTGTAAAAATTTCAAGCAAATCGGTTCAGCCGTTTAGCCGTCTATAGATCCCAAACTAATAATAATAAACATACATACATACAGACACACATTCACTTTTATATATATAGATAAAATCATCCATAGATTGTTTTTATTTAAATATGACGGATTGCAAAGGAAAAATATTTGGTTTAGTGTAAGAAATTTAATAAAACCATAACGCCTCCCACGGTTCCGTTTTATGTCACGTACGATATAGATATACCCTTAATTCGCTCGATAATTTGGACAACAATGTATCGAAAGAACTTATTATTTTTTTAAATATAGTACCTTCTGAATGGATAATAAAGACCAAATAATTTTTCAGATACTCTTAGTTTTGCAAAATCGATTCCACTCTATAGGCGTACATGTCACGTACGATGATATGTTAAAATTCCTAAAGTCTTATTAAAAAATATAAAGCTAATACATACTTAATATTGATGTAGGAACGTTTAGGTTGAAAATTTCGAAACGGTTAAAAGGTACACTCAAACATTTTTTGCAGTAACTGATTGTAGTTTATTCAAAAAGATTTCCATAAAGTTAAAAATTAATGAAAATGTAGTTATTTTAATAAAGAAATTATTTTTTTTAAATTTTTATGCACGTTGTTAAACTGTTTTTCTGTACAGTTAATATTTAGTCATTTATTTTCATTTCGTTCTAAAAACAGAAATAGTTTTTCAGTATAAACTTTTCGTTTGCTGTCACAAAAACTAAGGGAAAATCAGTTATTTTTACATAACTTGTTAGTTATAAAAACAACATTAAGAAATAAATGAAAATTCTTTTAATTCAAATGAAATATTAGCGGTCCGTTTTTTGAATAAATTGATAGTTATTATTAATGAATTTTCTGTTGAATTTACCTACATAATATTTTGAGTGTAGTTACGATACCTTGGGTTATTTCAGTAACCGTTACTTAGCTCTAACTGCAATTTCGGACTATCCTGAGAAAATAGGTTACAGAATAATGGGTGGTATTATTGATTCAGCACTGAAAGGAAAACTTATCGGAAAGAAATTGCTATTATTCATTCCTGCGGTATAAATTTTCCGCGAAGTAAATTTAACATCCCTGTTTTAATTAATTACGAGTTGATTTTGTTTCAGCTGATGGTGAAAACAGAAATTTCAAGACAAGTTTATAATTTGAAAATTTAAATAAGAAGTGTTTTTTTTTTGTGACATTTGTACGCCTATAGAAAATAATAAGGTCTTTCGAAACATTGTTGTCCAAAATATCGAGCGAAATAAGGGTAATTTTGAGGTACATGTAGAAATATGCAAAAATTTGCTAATCGTGAGAGGCGTTATTTTTTTATTTCGATTTTTCAAAATAGCGAAATATTATATATTTTTATGCCGATTTTAATGAAAGTTATTAAAAATATGTCTTAAGATCTAATAATACCCAGTTTTTGACTTCGTATTTAAATACGTACGTTAAACAATAAAATGATTGGTAAGAAAATTAACAAAAAAAAGCTCCAATTACCCCGCATCGGAATTGTAGTTTCTGCAAGACGCTGTTTTTAGCAAGACCCTGTAGTTTGGTTTTTTTTCACTACAGTAGAGTGAAAAAAAAACTCAAACAACAAAAGTCAGCTGTCAAAAACATATGGTAGTCTATGAAACGTATAAATAGTATTTAAATGGCCAACGTTGGCCATTTAATAACGGCCATTTTCACAATGTACGATTATTTCATTTTAACCGGAAAATTAACTAACTGTAGGTTTGTTTAACGGGGACCATTTAACCAACGGTTACCGATTTACGTTTCACCATCATTTGATTACTTAACCAAAGCATTCCGTAGAAAGTATGGCAATAATGCATACATTTGTTTACGAAAAATAGTGTAATGAAAGATTGAAATATAAAAAATTGTCTAAAAGACGGCATAAAAAATAATAATCTGTGTTTTCTTAGTGGTATAATAAAAAAAAACGTATAAAACTCAAAAATATTAAGGTACCTAACTGTAAAATTTACAGAACAAACTGAACAACAATTACTGAAAACCAACAAGGAAAAGTGCACATTTGTTGTTTGGTTTGTAAGCGCAATATCCGGGTGGTATATGGATCACCCCGTGCAAAATTTACTTTTCTTCGCTTTACACTTTTACGGCCATTTTCACAATGTACGATTATTTCATTTTAACCGGGAAATTAACTAACTGTCGGTTTGTTTAACGGGGACCATTTAACCAACGGTTACCGATTTACGTTTCACCATCATTTGATTACTTAACCAAAGCATTCAGTAGAAAGTATGGCAATAATGCATACATTTGTTTACGAAAAATAGTGTAATGAAAGATTGAAATATAAAAAATTGTCTAAAAGACGGCATAAAAAATAATAGTTTGTGTTTTTTTAGTTTTATAATAAAAAAAACGTATAAAACTCAAAAATATTAAGGTACCTAACTGTAAAATTTACAGAACAAACTGAACAACAATTACTGAAAACCAACAAGCAAAAGTGCACATTTGTTGTTTGGTTTGTAAGTGCAATATCCGGGTGGTATATGGATCATCCCGTGCAAAATTTACTTTTCTTCGCTTTACACTTTTAAAAATTATAAATATTACAAAAATATAAATGTTTTTCCATGTTCTTTTATTATATTTCTTACAATTAAGATGCTAACCGGCGAAATTTGTTCGGTTATATTTAACAGCAACTTTGTTGTTAAATAGTGTCAATTAAGAATTAATCGTACATTGTGAAATTCAAATTAGCCTAACTTGCGGTTAAAGTTCACGTTAACTTTTAATCGTACATTGTGAGAATGGCCGTTAAAAATTATAAATATTACAAAAATATAAATGTTTTTCCATGTTCTTTTATTATATTTCTTACAATTAAGATGCTAACCGGCGAAATTTATTCGGTTATATTTAACAGCAACTTTGTTGTTAAATAGTGTCAGTTAAGAATTAATCGTACATTGTGAAATTCATATTAGCCTAACTTGAGGTCAGGCTAAAGTTCACGTTAACTTTTAATCGTACTTGTGAAAATGGCCGAGAAGCTAATTTTCGTATTTAAATAGAACACAGAGAAAACAGATTCGTTGTCACAACCGAATTTGTCGCCAATCGAATTCTGTCGGTTGCATGTACTATCACATAATTCAGTTGTAGTTACTGAATATATTGATAGTCACAAATGCTAATAACAAACTTATTCGGTTGGAATACATTCAAATTTAATATATAATTATTAGGACAGCCCAAGTAAAAAAAATATTATTTTGTAAAGTTATGCATGTTTTATTAAAGTTTAATAGGGGAACAATTGCAAATAAATGCATATTTATACATGTATGAATACGTAAATACTATTAGAAAATCAATAAAGCAGCTAAATTTAAAAACTTGGCAGCCAAACATGGATTTTATGGCAGCTTTATGTACATCGGCAAAATGTGGTAATTTTTCAAAACGGCTGATGTATGTATAATCTTCATGTGGTATTCCTGACGAGTATAATAAAGCATATCCCAAAAGTCATAAATTATGTCAGGAATTAAGTCAAACTAAGTATATACAATGTAAAACTTTCAAGAATCTATAGTCAGCAAAATGACCTTCCACAATGGATTTATAATCTTGTAAAGTATTGACTCGCCAACAGGTATCTGTAAACAAACAGTTAATATTTCGAAATTTATCGAAAAATGTTGTGGAAATATTTCAAGAAGGTATTATAATTACAGCTAGAGTTTCTTGATATAGGCAAATGAGACAATGAAATAATATGTTCAATAAGTGCATAAATGCACATTTCTCTTAACAGTATAACCGTTACCCTTTAATAGCGCTGACGAAAATGGAACGCGATGTTTCTAAAGACAGCGCTTTATGTGCTTCTGCAGAAATGCATATGTAAGCACTTAATGATGTAGGTTTCCAAAACGATCCTCACTTGGATCAAAGTTTATACAATTCCTGAGGAGAATTTACAAAACTGTTTAAACAATGATTTTTAAGGAATATGTTACAATTTACCATTATTTCGGACATTATTCGTCAGGGAGTAAATCATTCCATTAAGATTTCCATCATCTTTTGTCTGCAATCTACCACAGATTCCACATAATCCATTCCGTTTTCAAGCTGAATATCTTTTTAAATACATATCTTTTTAAAAAACATACATACATAAAGGCATATTTAAACTTTATAATTCCAAAGAAGACCTACCGCTATAGCTAAAACGTCGCGACGTCCAGTGAGCCGTTTTAGTTACACCTAAACACTAAAAACGGGACGTGTTGTATGGTAACCTTTAATTATATTATTTCAGAACAATTCCTAAAACACATGTATATAAGAAAATGAAGTTATTAATGTATTAGTATAAGTGTGAAGTAACTATGTAATTTTAAGTTAATTAATAAAGAAGATTTGAAGAATACAACAACTACATATACTGTATACAGGTAGGCCTCCATTTACGCGGTTTGTTGGGTCCAAAAAAATAGCGTGTAAATCAAATTCGCGTAAAACGAGTTTCTAATTTGGAACGAAATGCTTTTGTGGGGCCAATATTTTTTTATTTCGCGTAAAAAAATACATCAGTCACATAACAAAAAAAAATTGGGACCTAAAAATCGCGTTAAATAGAAAACACATATGTACATTAATGTGTCCCAAAAAAAGTTGTTTTTCTTATTTTCATGGGTGCTCAAGCATAATTTGAAAGCTTATAAGGTAGAGTATTTTTGAGATTTTTTTCAGATTTTTCGGAAGTGGTTTAGAGATCGCTCAAATCGAGTTTTTGCCAAAAATCGGGTTTGTCGGCCTTTTTTGAGTTTTATTCATAACTTTGTCAAGATCGACGATTTTCATCACTTTTGAGGACACAGTTTAAAAGAAAAATGTCCGAGCTTTATTTTTGTGAGCAAACATTTTTAGTTTTTGTAATGAATTGGCTCATTAAGGTGCCCTACATTAAAATTTTTCGAATTTTTTTCCATAAATTTTGTAAATAAGGCTTTATAACTTTTAAATTTTTTATGAAAATGAAAAAAACTAAAAATGCTGTTTGAGAGATCAATTAATTTTTAATAATCTAGAGACAAAAAATTTTGAATTTGCTTTTACCGTTCCTGAGTTATATATAAGCATATTGAATTTGATTGGAATCGGTCCATTATTTCTACTAGGCCCCATACGATTGACCTATCTAAAAATAGATAAAATCTCATAAATATCTTAGTTATAAAGATATCTAAACCAAATTGAGCACAAATAAGTTTTATATAAGCTAAACTCGCGCCTACCAAATTTTGTGTCGATCGGTCCATAATTAGTCATAGCTCCCATATAAGGTCCACTTCCGAAAATCACTTTAACTAGCATAAATCCCTTAAAAATATTCGTATTCAAATAAAATTCAATACAAATATTTTATATATATACAGAAGTCATGTCACCAAGTTTTATAACGATCGGTCCATAATTAGTCATATCTCCCATACAAGCCCACTTCCGAAAATCATTTTAACAACCACAAATCTTTAAAAAATGTTGGTACATTTTAAAAGAAAACTGTTAAAATAAAATTTTTGTCCCTAAATTATTAAGAATTAATTGATCTTTCAAACTGCATTGTTAGTTTTTTTTAATTTTCATAAAAATTTTAAAAGTTATAAAGCCTTATTGACACAATTTATGGAAAAATTATTGCAAAAACTAAAAATGTTTGCACAAACATCTAAAGCATGGACATTTTTCTTTTAAACTGTGTCCTCAAAAGTAATAAAAATCGTGGGTCTTAAAAAAAATCTCTATAAGCTTTCAAATTATGCTTGAGCCCCAACAAAAAATTTTTTGGGACACCCTAATGTTAATAGCACATGACGCAATATGTTTCAATTAAATTACCACTACTTTTTAACAAATTGTATAAAAAATTGTGTCAAAAAGAGATCCGAATTCGGTTTATTTTGTGAATAGTAGTTTTGGCACTATTGAACCCATTTTGCACAATTTATACATCAATTTGGCACTATGTAAATATAAATGTTCAAATCCCATCACTGCCTCGTAATGAGTATTTAATGTTCGTAATTTGGCAACACTGAAACACACAATCTCATATGAGTATTTGAATGTTCGTATTCGAATCATACTTATTTTGCTTCGTCTATACAAATTGAGTTTAATAGAGTCGAAATCAAAAACACAGAGAATCAATAATTCTCTGTGTATTATTATTGATTTTATAACGTATCCTGTAAAAACAATAAAAATGTAGTTACGTCCGTTTGCATTGAAGGCGACGATATATACTTTAAGTAAACTTATTTTATTTGTAATTCTAAAAACTTACTTAAAACAAAAATATACTTTATTCTACTTAATTCTACTTAAAATTATTTCTTATCGAAAATTAAGGAAAAATTTTCAATTAAAAAAACCAAATATTCTAATACATAAAAGATATCAAAACAAAAAATTCATAAAAATTAACGAAGTTTTCAAAAAAGAAATCTGTTATTCGCTTGTGTTTTTTCATTTCTTGTTGTTTGTTGCCGCATTATATAAAAATCGTGTAAAAAAAGTCGCGTATTTGAAAAAATGGTTGCTAATTTGAGTTCGCGTTATATCGAATTCGCGTAAGTAAAGTACCGCGTAAATGGACGCTTACCTGTATACTGTTCCGAGCAAAAAAAAAAAATGCAACGCTATGCTATGGGATTTTTTTGCTCAAAAAGGTATCCAATTGTCCACATCTGCTGTTTTAATATTCTTATTGATCATAGGCAATTATTGTATGACCTTTTACTTTTATTTCAATAAAATCCATTTCACCACTGTTTTTACTAAAAAATTTATAATTATCCTTACGTACAAAAATATTGGACAAAATGTCATCTATGACAAAATAGACTATGATCACAAAGAATATAACAAGTAAGAGAGCTATATTCGGCTGTGCCGATCTTATATAACCTTCACCGAATTATACTTCAAAATACAAATTTTAAATATTTTTAGGTAAACAAAATTTTGTTTTTTCCAAAGCTGTTGTTTTCATTTTTTTGAATTGTCATTTTAATTTTTTTTTTAAATTAAAAAAAAAAATTTTTGCTGAAAAAAAAATTCGGGTTAAATATTTTTTTTTCGATTTTGACCCATTGTATGTCCAAATTACTATGGTCTTTTATACGTCGTTGCAAAGGTCTTTGAAATATCTATCATTACATATCGATATTGTATATATTAATGACTTAGTAATCCAGATATAGGTAAAAAAAATAGTTCAAAAATCGAGATTGTCCTGGTTTTTTCCTCATATCATAGCCATTTGTGGACCGATTTTGCTGATTTTAAATAGGAAACTGTAACGATTCTTTCATGAGGTGGTTTGTTTATAGGAACGGTGCTACCTATTAATACGGCCGTGCTCGTCGGTGGGGGGGTGAGGTGTGTTCCCATATTAAATAAAAAAAAACTAATATATTTGAATCCGTTACATTGACTTTACTTTAGGTAGCTAATTAAATAAATAATTAACAAAGTAGAGAAGGAGAAGCGGTATAAGGTTGATGTGTAGCTTTAGCTGGAATTCGCTACACTGTTACATAGCCCTCCCTCCATGCTGACAACATTTAGATTCGACTGTCAGCCCAAAAAAATAAACTATAAAAATAATAAACTACCCTAATTGACCCATACCTATACTTCACCTTTCGTAATAAAAATAATTATAATTCAAAATTTCATGTTAGAAACCACAACAAAAAGTATAGTTTTTATTTATAATATATAAAGAAAAGGCAATATTCAAAAGATTTTAATTAATAAATTAAAAAGATATTTAAACTAAAATCCATTTATTAAAATTTGATCACCATTAATAATTCAATTAGTAGAAAATTTGAAATGAAGATGGATTTTTACAAGGTGATATTGAAATGTTTGTTGGGTGTGTTTATTTATATACGCAATATTAATATGGTCAGTTTAATTTAAATTTGATAAAATAATATAATACTAATAAATGCAACTTTTGTTATTATTCAAAGTTCTTATTTTTAAAAAAAAATGATATCTAAATAAACTTTACATTAACATTACGTATATATAATAAAATTATAGTGTATTTTTTTTATATAAGAAAAATGGCTGGTAAAATATAAATAAAAATTGTCAAAACTTACATTTTTTTTTTCAACGTAGTCAGCAGGCGCCGGATGACAGTGGAACGTTAATTATAATTACTCAACCATATAAATATTTAGATAATTTAGTATAAAGTAAAAGTTTAAATGTTTAAAATGTATTTGTTTGTTGGGTTATTTGAGTATAAGTGTCTGAATGTAGGGTGTCCGTGTATAAATGTTAATATATAGATGTGGGAGAGAATTAGAGTATAATATGTATGTAATGATATAAACTTGTCAACATATATTATTTCTACATCCGATAATCAATTAGGTGACCATACTTTTAGATTAAATGAAATTTAAAAAAAAAGTTACAATTAAGTAAAAAAAAATTAAACACGAAAACTAAGTTAATAATCAAATTACGTTATAAACAATCAGAATCGAAGAATAAATCAAATTAAATCATATAATGTAGCTATTTACATTCAGAAGTCGGGTAAATTTATAAAAAAAAACTAATTTACGAACAAGTTGTTTATAATTTATACTGGTCACCTCAGATAAAAAAAATCAATAGCTGTGACGATATTATGATCAAGGGTAATAACGATAATTTCAGGTTTGAGAATAATTATAAATTCACGTTGAGATGAAGTACAAATCAGGTGAGAGATGAATCAGGATATCAAAATTCTTGTTATAAACAGCATACGATGATATATATAATTGACCAATTCCAAATTTGAAGAAAAAGTAGTCGACAGGGATGGGATGGTTTCCGTCTCCCAAAGTTACCAATACACAAGATGAAGTCTGAAGAACTGTAGACTTTTCTCCGGTAAGTGAATTTGAAGTTGAGTCTTCAACTACGTCCCACAGGGTATTCTCCAAAAAGGCAATTACGAATTTTATAGAAGGATAAAGACAATATTCGAAATCCTAATAAACAAATTTACTGTCAATAAATTTAGAATTTCCAACAAAAACCTCTATTAATTCCTTACCAAAAATGAAACAAATTCAGCCTTCCGAATTGTAATTAAAATTCCTTCCAAAAGGAAATGTTTTCCTTAGAATCCGTCTCAAAATTTATTTAAAAACAAATTTATCCGTTTATGCAACCTTCCTACTTGAATGTAATTTTCTTTTGATGAAAAATTATGAAAATTTTCTTTTTGACAATTTCATTTTAACAAAATTCCAAAGCCAACATAATTAAAATTTACAAAAAATTTCAATAAGAACATTCTACACTCAAACTAAAATGTGTACCAAAATAATGATTTTAAAACTGATAATTTTGACGAATGAAACAAAAAAAAATTCAGAAAATTGTCACCCTCACAAAACTTCTCGAAAGCATGTCTGACAGAATTATTGATTTGGATCCCGAAGATATCTGGGGTCTTCAGAAAATTGATTTCAACTGACAGACAGGCGGGCATGGCTTAATCGACACCGCTATCTATAAGGATCCAGAATATATATACATATATACTTCATAGGGTCGGAAAATTATATTGTGGAAATTACAAACGGAATGACAAACTTATATGTATATTAGGTATATAACAAATTTAGTATTAGTAATGAAAATAATTTGTTTAGGTCATTTGGAATCAAAAACATCACGCACCAACACCAATTTCTAAAATAAACCAATTCTTTTTTTCTGTGAAAAATTATATAAATAATTTCATATTCTTTTTACTTCACTTATTTAAAAATTATATTTTGAAGTATGTCCGCAGTTATTTCTAAAATAAAATATATTGTTTTTGGAAATTAACCCTGTATCTCCTTTGGGTCAAAATGACCCAAAAACTTTATTATCGCCAAAATTTGAATATTGACTAGAAGTGTTTTTGAAGATGTTTATTCATTGTGGTTTAATTTTTGTTTTTGTTTTTTTATTTTTCATTTCTTTATTATTATAATATTTTTAAGAATCAACAATTTTATTTATTAATTTATTTATTTACTTAATTTATTAATAATAAATAATATTTTTATCCTACTTATTCATTTTGTATATATTGTATTTTAATGTTATAATTTATTTTAAATGTTTTTTGTTTTATTATTAATTTCAGTTTTAATTTTGTGTGTGTGTGTGTGTGTGTTTTAATAAATTTCCATTTTATTATTTTTTTATTTTTAATTATCTTTTTAACACTTAACCTTTTAAAAATTCTTAAATGTGTTGTTTTGCATTGTATGTTTCATGTGATCATTGAGCCCCATTTATTTAAATACTATTTCATTTTTTTCGTTTTTTATATTAGTTATACTTATTATTTGGTTGTTTGTGTGCCTGTTTTATTTTTTTTCTTCATTCATATTCATATCTCATCTTATATTGGCAAACTTAGTTCTTATTTTTTATTTCTTTTTTTGTGTTTGTTTTATACACACCCTGTAACATGACGTCACTACATATATGTACATATGTATGTATAGAGTTTACATACAGACGTACATTGGTGCATTAGATCTGCCCTTAAAATATAGATTCGGATTGGATGGGTCTTATTTTGTTCTGGAGTAGCCCAACCAGATTAATAGAATCCATGTCTGAAATCGATTGAAAATTTTATAAAGAATGGTACTTTTTAAGATTTCTTAAAAAAATTAAAATAATTGGTCAATTCACAAGGTCTCCTATCATGTCATATTGTCATAATGTCCTTGTAAATTGACCAAATATGTATGTTTTTAACATTTGCAATAAATTGTATCTTCTAGAGGAAAATAAGTTAGTTTTGTCTACTTAGACCCTTTTCACACTATGGAATTTAGGTCTTACGAACAAATAATGACCCATCAAAATCAAATCTATTTTTCAAGGACAAGTCTAATATACATATATATGTATGTATGTACGTACATTCAATCACTAAAATAATAATAATCCAGTAGTAGTATTACACATTAATTTTATATATTTTTTTAAAAAAATATGATTTTTATTTTATTAATAGTATCGAAATTTACAATTTACATGGTTTAAAAATACTGACAAAAAATATGAAGTTGGTAATTGGATGAATAGAGTTTGTTTCTTAAATGCGAATACCACATTTATGTCATTGTGATCACTTGTTCTGTATGCATTTACGTTTCGAATGGATATAACATATACAATGCAATATGACCATGTTCCGTATTATTGTAAATGAATTGTTCTTTTAAAAGATAAAACATAAACTTCTAACGCATCACACAGAAGAGGTAAGTGATCGCAATGACCCGTCAGATCCGAAAACTGTGGTACTGGATAATCTTACAAATTAAAATGTCTTAAATTGCTTCATCGTAAGTAAAAAGCGCTAATAACCAAAATATTTAAGATTTAGCTATTAAATAATAAAAATTAATGTAATGCAATACTACTTACTTACCGTATACTGATTTTAGTTAGTGATTGATTACATGTACATATGTATGTATGTATGTATGTATGTATGTAGTAATGTTTGTATGTACAGTACCGAATATAAAAATGCAACGCTATGCTGTGTGATCTTCAACTGGTATGATTTAGCTTATAACGGAATCCAATTCTACCCATCTGATATTTTTGTATTCTTTGTGGTCATAATCAATTATTGTACGACATTTTGTGCAATATTTTTATACGTAAGGATAAATATAAAATTTTTAGTAAAATCAGAGGTAAATATGTGCAAGCAAAATGCAACTCTAAGGAAATTGACATAATTCTTAAAAAAATAATTTAAAAAATTGCTAAAAACTATAATACATTTACAATATAGTAATTTACTGTTAGTACTAATAAATTCAAGGATATGAAATCTACAAAGGATACCAGAATTAACGAAAGATGCATTTTCCGTTTAATATGGTGAATTGTTCGAAAACAATGAAAATTTTACTAATTTTCATTTATTTCTTTACCAATTTAAAATCTTGTGCTCAAGATCAAAAATATATGACCAGTTAATGTTAGAAGGGTGCTGAAATTTAATGCTAAAATTATATTTTCACAATCATATGACATCATGTGGTCTGTAAAAATTACAATTTATGAAATCATATTCAAATATCCATTTATTTTGGTAAGTAAACGAATTCCTACACCGAGGAAGACAACTGAAAATAATTTCCTATTCCAAGAATAATATCTTTAGCTTACGTGATTAGTAAGCTATCTCTTACCAGACGCCCTGAGTAACAGATCTAAACTATCGGACTCGAATAAATTAAAATTACGTTAATTGACCTTCCATGTCATACGACTGCACTATTTTAAGCATAAAGCACCTGCTTCCAAAAGCAAAGACGCTTAATTTATTTTTGTAAATAATATATGGTTTATTGGATTGGTTTCTCCTTATTATATTTGTAGTCATATATGTCACACGTGTTCGTTTGGGTAGCACCTTCCATGGATCAGGTAACACAGCCTTGATTAAACTTTTAGTTTTATTTCAATAAAATCCATTTCAAATCTAGCCATCAAAAATATTTCGGCACTCTAATCATAATACAATTCTTAATTATATCGAAATTTTTATAACGGAATAGGAGCATGGCGTTTGTCCTTTGGAATTTTAATGTCCTTAATTTTTTTGTATTAATAGTAAATTATGGTAATTTCTTAGAGTTGCATTTTTTTTTTGATCGCACTATTTTACTGTTTTTACTAAAAATTTTATAATTATCCTTACGTACAAAAATATTGGAAAAAATGTCATATAATAATAAAGATGTGGACCTTTTTCAGCAAAATCAGTGCTTTTGAAAATCGCATAGCATAACGTTGCATTTTTTATGATCGGTACTGTATGCAGTATTTTATCTAGTTTTCGAGACCTTTTAAGGCTTAAGGTATAAAATTTGGCATCTTAATCTTGTTGTTCCGTTTTCATGAAATTATAAATAGTCGTTAATAGTAAAGTATTCGATACATTATGTTTTTGTTTTGTTTTTTTTTTTGTTGTAGTTTTTTGTGGTTTGTTTTATTTGTTAATTAATCTTAAATAGAAAATAGTAGAGACTGCTTAAATAACACTACTAACATTATCAAATGAGGATTATATTTAGGGACGTTGACGGAGATGGAGATGGCAATGATATTGTGTTTGTGCGATGGGAATGACATTAACAATAATAATAATAGTAATAAGTGGAAATTAATGTTGATCTTTGTTAGATTTCATACAGTTTTCACTCAACCCATATTGTGAAACCATGGTTTCTTTTAAAAATACAATTTTTAATAGTTTTAATTTACTCTGTGAGTGTGTGTTTCTTATATATTGATTTCTTTTAGTTTATTCTTTGTTTTATTTGAAATTTTAATTTATTTTTAGATAAGCTCAGAAAATATTAAGAATTGATTTTGTGGGTTCTGTGTAGGGCTTGGGTTTTCCTTACAATAATTATTTTGAAAAGTGTTTAAGTATGTATTATTAGTTTCTTTTATTGACTTTTATACTGAAATAAATTTTTTTATAAAATATATCATATGAATGTATGTATATGTACGAATGTCTGTTGGCTTAATAAAAAAGTACATATTATGTATGTATGTATATTTATGTAAATAAACAAAATGAAAACGTATGTATAAGATTTACTATGTACAAGTCTGATTTATTTTTTTATTATTCATTTGTTTAAATACATTATATGTATAGTTGAGCTATTTTCCCAATAAAAATCAATTAAGAAGACAGAATTTTAAAACGGATTCTTGTTACACGAACTAGTATGTATGCATTAGAATGTCCCAAATAACGGTGTGATTTACAGAACAGGCACAAATCACACGTGTGATTTTAAAACGGCATGTGATTTGAAATCACGTGGATTGCAGAACAGTCCTGAACACCTCTTATAGTTTTTCTGTACCTGCGATTTAAATTTAGCAATTTTCAAGAAAAACTATTTTTTTGGCCATATTTTGGCGAATGAGCCGAATTTCCTTGTTCCTGCATTTTTTGTTCTAGTGGCCTGGCGATTTTATAATAACTTTAACATTTTTTAACTAATTTTTGTATTTTATATCTTCTTAGAACGACAATTACGTAGGTACACATTTCGATTCTTTTAAATTAAATTGCTTAAGTAATTTTTTAATGACAACATTTTTACAAAAACTGAAAAAAATTCATTTTTTCCCCTTGTAAATGCATCTCAAAACTAAATCGCAAGTCGGCATGAGTCGCAATCATGATAGAAAGACAAAATTTCATATTTAACTATAGTATTATATATACATTAGAGTGCTCCAAGATTGTATGGACGAACAAAATTTTCTAGGTACAGGCCGTCCCCCCCCCTCTAGAATGGTTCTATGTATTGTAAAAACTCGTTGTGTAAAATATTAGGATGATAGGATAACGATAACTGGTGCCGCAACGACGCTGAAGTTTTGAGGTCCATTTACAAGGGGAAAAAATTCAATTTTTTCAGATTTTGTAAAAATGTTGGCATTAAATAATTACTTTTGCAATTTAATTTAAAAGAATCGAAATGTACACGCAATTGTCGTTCTAATATGATATAAAGACAAAAATTGGTTAACGTGTTTCAGGCCACTAGAACAAGAAATGTAGAAACAAAATTAACATATTTTGATAAATATTATAATAAAAGTACATTTTTACTTAAAATATATCCATATTTACTTGTATATGAGTTTTTGTCTTCTTTGGATACCGTTAACCTAACAAACAAATTTAATTTTTTTAAAGGCAGTTTCAAAACTCCAATTTCAAATTTTTAAAAATTTTATTAAATATTACTAATTTTGATTTATTGAGACATAATAGGGAATAAAAATATGAAAAAAGTATGAAAATACCTCCAATAGTTTTTCCGTACCTGCGATTTAAATTTTGAGATTTGCAAGAAAAACTATTTTTTGGCCATATTTTGGCGAATGAGCCGAATTTCTTTACTGTTATGATTTTTAAGCAAAAGCTATTCAGAATATTATATTCCAGGTAATTTTAAATATAGTCTGAAAGTTTTACTAAAATCGGAAAACGTTAACCCTTAAATCGTGAAGGTCAAAGGTCAAATTTTTCAATATTTGGAATTTCTCATGGAAAGATAGCAATGTTATATATTTTTGGGCCGATTTTGATGAAACTTAAGAAAAATATAACACATAGTCTAGTATTTACAAAAACTGCATACAAATTATAATTAACCCTTAATAGCACTTGGGGTTAAATTTAACCTCAACTTTTAAAATCACGAAAAACACAGTCAATATGAATGGTGCTAACTTTAATGTTTTTCAGAATTAAATAAACTGAATCATTCGAGTTATTTTTATACCCTTCAGCTTCGTGAGAAGGGTATATATAAGTTTGTCATTCCGTTTGTAATTTATACATTTTTCATTTCCGAATCTATAAAGTATATATATTCTGGATCCTTATAGATAGCGGAGTCGATTAAGCCATGTCCGTCTGTCTGTCTGTCCGTCCGTCTGTCTGTTGAAATCAATTTTCTGAAGGCCCCAAAAATCTCCGGGATCCAAATCTTCAACAATTCTGTCAGACATACTTTCGAGAATCAGCAAAATCCGTCCATAAATAACGGAGATATGAGCAAAAATCCGAGACAACCTCTGAAAATTTCATCAAAAAACACAATGTATTGCATGCTTTGACAAAAAAGCAACAAAACGTATGTTTGGATGTGCAAGCTTTGCGTATTTTGTTTCTTTTTGTGTTTTGTTTCTTTTGGCGTTGTTGTTGTTTTTTATACAACTAAACGTTTGTTTGGCTGTGTGTTGGTTTTTTTGACAAAAAAGCAACAAATCGTATGTTTGGATGTGCATGCTTTGCGTATTTTGTTTTTCTTTTGTGTTTTGTTTCTTTTGGCGTTGTTGGTGTTTTTTATACAATTAAACGTATGTTTGGATGTGTGTTGGTTTCATTGCCTCGCGTATTTTTTTCTTTTGGTGTTTCGTTTCGTTTGGCGTTGTTGTTGTTGTTTTTTGTGTTCTTGATAAATTTAGGATGCTGTACGCTGAAAGTGGGCAATGTACATACATGTATACTAATTATAAAAAATAATAATGCATCCACAACAAAGGTGAAGGGTATATAAGATTCGGCATAGCCGAATATAGCACTCTTACTTGTTTAAATCTAGTAAATCAAAAGTGCACTAAAGGGTTAAAATCAATTTTATTATTCAAAAATCCTCAATAAAATATTAAATACGTTATTAAAGCAAAAATCAGGTATAAATAAAATATTTTGTCCTTTGAAAAATGTGTCGTCAAAATTGAACAAAAATGTGAACATTTTTCAAAGTGGCTTAGTAGTACTATTTTCTAATACACAATACAATATTTTAAAGTTTGTTTCCTATAAAAAACAATTTTTGATCAGCACTATTGAAATTGAAAATTTTTTATATGGTTTTAGGTCATTTGGGGTCATTTTAACCCCAAGTGCTATTAAGGGTTAATATTAATTTTTCTGCTGTTTTTGTAAATACTAGACTTTGTGTTATATTTTTCTTAAGTTTCATCAAAATCGGCCGAAAAATAAATAACATTTCGCTATGTTTCCATGAGAAATTCCAAATATTGAAAAATTTGACCTTTGACCTTCACGATTTAAGGGTTAACGTTTTCCGATTTTAGAAAAACTTTCAGACTATATTTAAAATTACCTGGAATATAATTTTCTGAATAGCTTTTGCTTAAAAATCATAACAATAAAGAAATTCGGCTCATCATAACAATAAAGAAATTCGGCTCATTCGGCAAAATATGGCCAAAAAAATAGTTTTTCTCGAAAATCTCAAAATTTAAATCGCAGGTACGGAAAAACTATAGGAGGTATTTTCATACTTTTTTCATATTTTTATTACCTATTATGTTCTCAATAAATCCCAATGTGATGATCAAAAAATTTTGAAATTTGTTTATCAAAATTTTTAAAAATTTGAAATTGGAGTTTTGAAACTGCCTTTAAAAAAATTAAATTTGTTTGGTCATACCTTCGAATAGGTTAAAGGTATCCTACGAAGACAAAAACTCATATATAAGTAAATATGGATATATTTTAAGTAAAAATGTACTTTTATTATAATATTTATCAAAATATGTTAATTTTGTTTCTACATTTCTTGTTCAAGTGGCCTGAAACACGTTAATGGCCTGTCGATTTTTTAATAACTTTAACATTTTTTAACCAATTTTTGTCTTTTATATCTTATTAGAACGATAATTACGTGTACATTTCGATTCTTTTCAATTAAATTGCAAAAGTAATTATTTAATGCCAAAATTTTTACAAAAACTGAAAAAATTGCATTTTCCCCTTGTAAATGCACCTCAAAACTTCAGCGTCGTTGCGGCACCAGTTAACGTTATCATATCATCCTAATATTTTTCACAACGAGTTTTTACAATACATAGAACCATTCTAGAGGGGGGGACGGTCAAAATTCGCAATTTTATTTTTTTAGCACTGTAATATACATACATACATATAAAAATAGAGGGTATGCGTTCCAAAATTCCAAAAATTGGGCATAGTTGGGGTTAGTGCACTAAATTGAAATAAACATTGCTCTATATATCACTCATTAAAATTGCCATATTTTTCACCAGCTTAATGATAATGGTTATTTCTTCACTAGCTCTAAAAACAATTAGTGGTACATAGTGGTAATTTATTGCAAACGCAGATTTAGTGCAAAAACCTTTTTAGTGCTAAATTTTTACTTGCAATCAACCAAAAACTGAATTAAACATACTCTCACTATCACTAAGTATTAGTGCAAACTGCAAAATTATTGCACTATCCCCATCTATGATACATAGGATTAAATTTAAAAAATAAAATAAATTTTGAAAAATACAAAAATGCAAAAGAATTCGTTTATCGGACAATCAGCAAATAAAATATATGTAAATGTAATTAGAACATGCCGGGTTTGGGACATAACGCCCATTTGCCACAAGAATGTTTCAGTGATGAAACATAATGAGAACGGGTACGTTCGTAAATGCAGTAAATTTGTGCATCACTGCCACAGTTATGCCAAGTTTTGTTGCTGATGCGTTATCAGCTGATGCGTATGCTTTGCTGCTGCGCAACAACTGCACAGAGTTTGCTTTTTCGAACGTTCTGCAAAATTTTCGGCTTTTTTATTCTTTTGTTATTTCAAAGACTGGCTTAATTTTTGACAAAACCTTTCCCCACAAGACTGACTTTTCTGGAACTGTGATTCCATGTCCAACCTGGTTCTTATTATTAAAATGATTTTTTATTTTAATTTTTACTAACAATTATTGTTTATATCACTACATACTTTTCAATTTTGCCACAATGTAAAAATTTAATTTATTTTAGTTTTTTTCAACAAAATATTCTAAAACGCGCACTATTGCATCAGAAACTAAATTGTTGCAGTATTTGCAAACATTTGCGGCAGCACTGCAAATTGTTTGCAAAAGAAAACTTCTGACGTAAATCAGTACTGCCAAGTGAACATTTTACGTTAATTATACTGCAGTAATGCACAACTACTGCATTTACGAACGTACCCAACTTCACAGCATTTACCACACAAAAAATGCCAAGCAATGAGATCTTGAAAAGTTATCTAGATACTATTGTTTTACTTATACTTTTCTTTTGAACAGTGTTGAAAAACAATATAATTGTTAAGTTAGCAAACTAATGTATGCCTAACTATTCCTGACTAAATGAGAATTATAGTAAAATATATATAGATATATATTTGTATGTACATATATGAAAACAAATCAATATTTCAAAGACTTTTTTTAATTAAAATTACCGATTTATTCAAACAACTGATTGATTTGTTTGAAATTAATTTTTTATTATCTTTTTAAATTTAAATATTTTTAATTGATCAATCAATCATGTTTTGAAAATAATGTGAATCCATTTTCCAAAAATAAAAAATATTTAATTATGAAATTATGTAGATACAATAAAATAATAGATTAACAAAATTAAATTACATAGCTACGTACATATATAAAAAAACAATTGATTAAGAAATATCACAAAAACTACTGACATATTGATGTGTGAATTTTTAGCAGTTAAGGATGAAAAACAAAATTATTTTGAATAAATAATGTAGATTTTTGCATATTAAAATGCAAAAATTTGCTATTTTTGAGGTTCATACATATTTTTGTATTATAAAAAACATTTTTAATGTATGAGATTTTTTTTACAAAAAAAAAAAAATCATACCGTTTGAGCGTTTTATTTATTTCAAAACGTTTTTTATAGTACAAAAATATCTACTAATGCGTCTACTTTTGCTCTATTGCAAAATATTTAATTCTTAAATGGCAAAACTTTTCTTCGGGTTTCAACTGAAATGACTCAATAACCAGATTATTTACTAAAATAATGAAACATTAAGCATGTTCTTCATACTGGCTTACTAGTTTCGTAATCTAGAAAACTACAATTTCATTTTACTTATTAACAAACAAATCAACCAAATCAAAAATGTATGTAGCAGAATAGCAGTAGCAGTTCGTGACTAATTTTGAGTTTTTATTTTAAAAATACTAACTGTTAGCCGAACAAAAACGTGCCTTTGTATTTTAATTTAAGTTTCACTGTTGAAATTTTCATATAAATTTAATTCCAAGTTTTGAAAATTATAAGTCCTAACCAGAACAAACATTTTTGAAAAGTTATTTTGTAAATGTTATGAACCGACGACATGTTTTCTTGTGCCGGTGTGACATGTGGACATACATGTAAATGATTTTAACAGGATTATATTGTAACTTAGTTATTACTAAGGAAATGAAGAAACATGCAATAGTTTTAGCATCGTTCTTGTGGTTATGTCTTTCTCATCTATATTTAAATTTACATAGTTTTATTGTACTCACATTATTATTGGTTTGTTAATTAAATAAGCGTAGTTCATAATAAATACAGAAGTGTGTAGTTATAATAATAATAATAATAATAATGATAAACATTTATACAATAGTACATACATGTGTAGTTAGTAACAAAAACAAAATATAATAACATAAAATAATTCTATAATAAATAAAAGCATACACTTACATACACATATTTTATATTTAAACGGATATTGTAAAAAAATTCCTAATATCATAATACATTTAATATTCATTACAATTTATTCATCTTAACTAAATAAAAATACAAGGAGGAAGATGGAGGAATGTTTCTGTTGGATTGTTTTGGTTTATTCAGCTAAAAATATCTATTTATAATATAAAACAAAAGACCAGCAAATTATTGAACGAATGACAAACTATGTATGCACGTGGAAATATGACATACATACATGTCAAAAATGATTAGCGATGATTCGGTTCTTAAGATTGATTGAGTGTGTGTTGTGTGTGTTTGTTTCCTTTTTGGTTTGTGTTCATTGTTCATTGCATTTAAATTGGTTTTGTTTAAAAGGCAATTGAGAATGTACTCTACTTTTGTGTAATTGTGCTTTTTTTTTGGTTGCCTTTTTTAATCACTTGTTTCGATTTTTTTAACATTTTACTAAACATAATTAAAAGTATGTGCTGCATTTCTTTTTTATATGTAGTACTACTAAGTGAGCAGAAACACTTTTTGTTGATTTCTAGTTTTAGAAATGTTGCCACTTTTCAGTCGAACATTGTCCATTTGTATACGCGTCCCATTCGCAATCGCAACCTTCTAAGCAATCGGGACATTCCAGCTCACTATCTTGTCAGTACATCCATGACACTGGTATCCATTGTGATGTGGTTTGTACTCGTTCGATAGCGGTCTCTAAACATGCTATAGTTTCACTGATATCATTGTTAACAATCGTCAAATCAAAGAAATGACCATACATTTGCCGCAGCATGTCTGATTCTTTGGCCAAACGTTCCAAACTGCCATCATACTAAAAGAGAAAACAACCGATTAAATACAACATATGTATATTTAGTATACAATTAATATTACAGATTGATAATAAATCAGAATAGGAATTTCAACAATCTCCAAAATTCCTTTAAAATGTCTTTGAATTCTTTAGTTTTTTGAATTTGAGGACTTACAAAATACTTAACAAACATCAAATATGGATATCATACATGAGTGGATAATGGATGTCAACCATAATACATATAATTAGGGATGCCAATTCCGAAACCACAAAATACGTTAAAAACTAAAATTTGGCATTCTTATACATCCATGTATAATAATCGCGCTTTTTAAATTCACAGATCACAGATTTTTAAATTTCAATCAGGTAGCACCAGGTCTCTTTGTCATTGACAGTTTTATACACTGGTTTAATAATAATTTCGCGTTGACTTTGAAATATGTTTTTCGTCAGTTCCATGCATCCAGTTCCATGCATCCAGGTATACATATCTCAAAATCGACTTTTTGCGAGAAAAAAAAATAACTTTTTTATTGTAGAAAATTAATCTATGGGGTATCAGAAACAAAGTTTGTTCTACGAAAATCGCCGAAAATCGCTTTTTTGACCCTTAAATTTTTTGCAACAATTGCTGAAATAGAAAAATATATAATTTCAGAACCTCTCAAAAGCGGTATCTGTGATGAAATTCTGACAAGGAATAAGGAATCTAGACATAAAAGTAATTAATAGTACACCGAATCAGTTTTTCTTTATAATTTAGTTTATTAATATCAAACGAGTTTATTCAACGTTTTTCAATTTTATATATGTATAGCAAAATAGTTTAGATTGCTATTTCTTCAATCTTTCAATAAAACATTAAAAATAAAAAAATATTTGAATTTTTTTTTTGGCAAAATCAAAAACTTTTTGACTATTTTTTCAATTTGCAAAAAAAGGCACAAATTGTTTATTTTTAATTTTATTTTTTTTTCAAAAGATTGAAGAAATATCAATCTAAACTATTTGGAATAAATTTTGCTAAGATCAATAGGTAATTTTGACCCCCTCTAACTCAAAGATTTCTTGACCGATCCTATTGGTATCGGTTTTCAAAATTTGTTCACTTCAAATGAAATCCTCCATATACGTACAGTAGGCCGTACCTCACAAAAAATAATCCCCGTACACCTCCTAATATAAAGTATTTCTGCAAGGCAGTTAGGAAAAAAAAGTATATTTTTTTTTTGCCGAACGTCTTTATAAATTTTTCGTTATATCTTTGTCATTTTCAGTCGGATCTTAATATATGATATATCAATTGTATTGTCTCGACCAATTTTTTTTCTCTAAGGTTAGAAAAAGTTTAGTAAGTAGATTTTTAGTGATTTCTAGCGAGCTTTAATTTTCTGACATTACGGTGATACATTAGTTTGGCAGGAACAGAGATCTAGTGGATAAATACTAGAAGGGATACTTAAGGTCAATGACCCTTAGAGCCTTTTAAAGATTTTTCAATTGATACGATCTATACACATTGCTATCATACAACAAGCTCGGTTCACCATGTGAAAAAGTGAAAAATACCACAAATAGGTTCGGCTGAAGAATTTGGTTCGAAATGTTATTATCCAAAATTTCTCCATTCCGCTTAACAATGCAATGCTTACTTTCTGGGATATTTATAGCGAAATGTCAAAAACACTAGAATTTTGAATTTTTTCAGTTTTTTTTTTGGATTGTTCCAATTTATGTCAGAACAAAACATTCTATCGTCAAGCGGTACGGAGGAATTTTAGATATTGAAACTAAAAACTATAACGAGTAATTTTAGCATAAAAGACTTTAGTCATTTTAGTGCCATTTGAAATATAAAGTTGTGATTTTTCCATTTTCACATTCTTTTTTTTTGTCCGTGTTTTTATCTTAAACGAAACAATTGTTTTTATATTATTAAAAAACAACGGATAAATGAGAGCGGCCCTAACGTCCGTTTGAGGTAGCCGGATGTATCCCCCAATGAATAGAAGTAACTTGGTATAAATATCTTTAAGTTGGAAAAAACTTTTTTTTTATTGGTATATTGCTACAAATAATATTTTATTATTTTTGTTATAAAGAGCATATCGCTAATTTGCTGCAACAACGTCATAATTCAAAAAAAAAATCATTCGAGAAAAACGGCTTTGAAGGTTTTATGGATTTTACTATTTCTTAAATAAATTTTCAACAGATCATGCGATTTCAGAAATAAAATAGTATCGGTAGAATGGTGGAACACAACCCACATTAAAACCCTACTGTCACCTATAAGCACCTTCGCCCTCTCCTGACGCGGTACTCGTGTGTTAAATTTATAATGTAAATTTACATTTACAGAATCCTGAATCTCGAAATTTCGCTATGAATCCCTAAATTCAATTGACTCATGTACTTACATCAGCAATATTTTGCAAGGAAGGCGCTGCTATAAACACAACATATGGTGTAAATTCCGATGTTCGTAATATTTTCAACGCTTGTGGCTCTACATCAAGAATTGCCATTTTACCTTCAGTATGAATACGTCTAATAGTATCTAGTTTTGTGCCATACATAGCATCCTCGTGTGTACCTTTAAAGAAAAATAATAAATTATTAAAAAAAAAATCGAAAAATAAAAATTATTTCTTCAATTCACAACCTACTCTATGAGTTGTTTGTCTTCAGATTTTAAAATATACCATACATACCACATACGCATGTGGTATGTATGGTATGCATCAGGAATGGAGAATTTTGTACCGAGGTACTTTTTTTTAAAATACATATTCAAGTGTAGTTCACACAACTTGTCCGATAGGTTGTGAATTGAACAATTATGAATTAAAGCAATTATACATACACTCAGTTACTAAAGTAACTGGGCTTTTTTTAAACAATCTGTATATTTAAAAATACAAGGCCTGACTCATTCATTCACTCACTCATTCACTGACTCATCAGTCAAGAGTGAGTGAATGAGCCAGGCCTTGTATTTTTAAATATATAGATTTTTTTAAACAAAAAGCCCAGTAACTGTCTGTATATATATGTATATGTAATTATAACAATAGAATAATGAAATACATTACCATACTCTAGATATTCATTTGCTGCAATATCGGCCATCATTTCATCATGTGATACAAAGTAATAACTACGACCATTTTCCTCGTCAGGTTTCGGAGGTCTAGTAGTGTCTGTTTAAAGGGAAAGCACATATTTTGATTTCTATCAGTTATTCGATTTGGCCAATTCACAAAACAGATATACTATAGTTATTGTTGATATCGTTATCGTTTAAAATGTAAAACTACGTTGTTCAAGACAAGTTACAAATAAGCTAAATTATACATTGTCAAAAGCAACTCTATCAGTATTAAATTCTTTCTTAGAAGATCCTAACATTTCGAGCCGCACAGTTTTCGTATGGGAATACCAGGAATTTTATGAATTTTGTAATTAAAAGCTCTCGATTCTTCTTCTCTTTTCTAAAATGTTCACTCTATTAAAATCGATTTTTGAGATGAACTCTAATTTTTATATATAAATTTCTATGTAAAATAAGAGTAACTAAAAAATAATATAGTCATTATGTTCTATATATAAAAATCATTGTTGTACGTGACAATCCATCAAATTTAAATAAAAACAATCTGTTTACTCCAAAAACAACGATTTTCCTCAGTTCCCTGCAATTCCTATTTTTCCTTAATATATATAAATGCAGAATGCTATGTGTTGCAGTATACTTCCAATTGTCATAAGTTCTAAATTAAACGTCAATAGTCATAAATAGTCATAAATCATAAAAGGAATGGAAATGCAATTGAACCAGGAAAACAATAAGAGGAGAATTGAGCTGTAAGAGAATGCGTGGAGTTGAAAAGAAATGGAGCAAATATACACAACAAAACGAATGAAATACCCTACGAAGGGTCAATAGAAATAGAACAATTGTCGGTATATTTTGTCCGTACTACAAATTAAGGAAAAACTCTCGTTAAACTCCTACAGCGTATTCATGTAGTGTAAACCAATGTCGATGTTTACATGTAAATTTTATTCCTTGTGGATGAAATTCAATTGCCGTCGGCTTTTTGATTTATTTATATTTTGGATAACTCACTTTACTTCACAAACACTCTTTTTTATGCACTTAAAATTTTGATTTTATATGATTTTATAATAAATAAACTTTAATATCCTTCATGACAGATTTTACTCTTATAGTAATAAAATATATGTATATTCTGTATTTCAATTTGCCAATTATTACAGACTAATAACTATAATAAATGAACTTAAGCCAAATTAAAAATTTACTTTCAAATTCTGTAAATATACTTATGTACACAGAAAAACATTTCAACATTATGATTTGATTTCATTTATAACATTTATAATTAATTTCTTAAATACAGTAGACGCTCGCTATTTTAATTTTAATTTCTGAATTATTCTAATTTATGGATTTCTTCCAAAAACCAAAATAAAACACTTTTAAATTTTTTTTAATTCAATTTTATTTGATAAAAACAAAAAAACAAAACGTAACAATTCAGACCAATACATTAAATGTATTTTATGTCCAAAAAATTAAAATATTTTACATACAGTATTAGATTTTTTCAAAACATAATTTTTTTGATAAAAAATGCTGTTATGAATTGTGATTTGTATATATTTTATTAACTTCCCAGCAAAAATTTTGTGAATTTTTGTAATGACAACTAGTTATTTCATGCATTATTTTGTAAGGAGTGGTGGTTACCCAGCACATTATTTTATTTACTAGAATAAGTACTTATTTTTATACAAGCTGGTAATGAACTTTTGCATTTAGCACAGCTATCTAGTGTGTTTGACTGGAAAACGGGAGGTTAGTGGTTCGCCACCTGTCAAAGCCATTAATTTTTTTGTTCATATCATATTCATTTATATGTTGATGTTAAAACTATTGTTAACTTACAATAAAATAACTCGTACATGGAGCAGTGAGTTAGCAGCTTGACTATCAAACACAAGCAAATAATGTGACTGTTCGATTCCCACACAAGGCAATATTTTTTGTGTAAATATTTTTTTTTAGCTACATATTCTTGTTGTGAGTTTACTACTTATTTCTTAATAGATTGTAAGTACATTTGTAAGCTTGACCCATGCATTTTTTAAAAATCTCGAACAAAGATAAGTAGTGTTTCAGTCAAATAATAAGTAGTTATGCCTTGGCTCCAATGTTACTTGCTGGCTTACTAAGTAAAGTTTTTGCTGGGTTATATTGTTAATGTTCATATAACATTCATTTAGTAAAAGATAATTTTATGAAAAATTCATTTAAAATGATAAATCATATAAAAACATAAAACGCAACGGACAAAACAAAAGCACCCTCTTAAAAGATGTTTAAACATTTTACTACGCTACTGTATATTTGCATTGTGAGTTAACGGGACTGACAACAAATGGATTTAAAAATTCCAGAAGATAAAAATAAAGGAAGGCGTATTGTGCATAATTTAAGTTTTATACAGTTTATTGTGAAAAAAAAACAATGACATGGAAAAATTATTCCAGTGAATTTAAAATTAAAGTTATTGAAGACTGGAAGACGGGCTTATCACGACATGAATTGAGTCAGGCTCATTTCAAAGTTTTTGCAGACGGTGCATTCTGGACGACGCGTCGCGACGCAGTGGTTTCGATGGTACCCAAATTGGCGATTAATTCATAGAAGCCGTAGTTTTAAAATGTAATATTTTTTTTATTGATGAGTTATTATAAGCACATAAAAACACAACATTTTAGAAAAAAAAGGTTAAAAAAAAAAATTTTAACCCGTTGTTTTTTTTTTAAAAAAAAGACCTTAGTTCACAATATATGCTGTAGCTTTGGAATCGAAAGCGATAAATTAATGAATAAAATTGGAAATTAAAGCATACATAAAGTGCTATTAAAAAAATCAAATAATAAATTTTAAAAAATTAATATACATATATTAGTATAAATTTAATTTAAAATCCAATTTTTTTTTACACAAAATTTTATAAAAATACAATTTTTTTCAAAAAAGTCACAAAAGAGAATATTATTAATTTTTAGTAATGAATAATCATAAATCCATTAAAAAACACAGCACTTTAGAAAAAAAATTTTTGAAAAAAATTTTTTTTAACCCGTTAAGTTATTGTTTTTTGGAAAAAAAGACCATAGCTCACAATTTATGCTATAACTTTGGAATGGAAAGCGATAAATTAATTAATAAAATTGGAAATTAAAGCATACTTCATGTGCTATTAAAAATTTCAAATAATAAATTTATTATATCGCTCATTTGCTGCAACAACGTCATAACCAGGGAAACCGGAAATATGCTCTAAAAAAAGCATTTTAAGCGCTCTTAAAAAACAAACTTTTACATAATTTTTAACCATAATTAATATACTTTTATTTAAAAAAAATCAATACAATGCATTTCTAAAAAGGTAAAGTAACATAAAATAAAATAAACAAAAATAACAAGAACTGAAACAAGTATAACAAAAAATAAATACAACACAAAAACAATAGGAACTTAAGTTATGAAAAGGCCTCGAGAGGTATTTTTTTTAATGATATTTTATATAAATATAAAGTCACTTCTTCAATTAAGGTTATTATTGCAATAAATTACAAAATGTTGATTAAAATTTTCAAATAAAAATCATTGTCTATTGGATCTGAAAACATTTTTATACATAGAAAATGTTCTTTCGACATCAACTGATGTTATAGGAGCAAATTTAAAAGATAATATTTCTTTAACACTTAATTTTGAAATCTGTTTTGAGGAAAGTCCTTTAAACTGTTTACAAATGATTTCTATAATTTTTAATCTTATTTTCCTATTATTTGTTCAAATTTTAATTTAATATTAGTTTTAACACTACAATTTGGTATTTTATCAATATTTTTAAATGTTTGTTCCACTAAATTATACAGTTCGGTCATTGTAAGCCCAGCTGTTTGAAGTTTTTTAATAAATGTTTCAATACATCCAAAATTTGACGTTATAAAAATTAAGTCATTTTTTATTGTAGGTGTTTTTAGCAATGTTAATAAACTGAGACTCCTCAGCATTTAAAGCATTGATAACTTCACAATTTTTTTTCAAAAATGTTGGCGTAATAATTAACAGCTGAAAGCCATGTTCCCGAGTTTCAACAGGCTCTGGAGGTAATTCTAGAGCTTTATACATTTCTTTTAATGTATCAATCCTATTTGGGGCTTTTAAAAATACCTTTTTCACATTTGCAATAACCTTGTTTACGTCTTTGTAGGAGTCCCTTATACGTTCACACAAACGATGAAAACCATGAGCAACCATTCCCACGACAGCCGGTTCTAAGTGCCGGAATGACCCGAAGATCTTCGGCCAACGGCTGTCAACCCAGCAACTATACTATGCGCAATGCATGTGACATGTATAACCTTGGGATAAAAAACCATAATAGCTTTACCTGCCTTAACCATATATGTTGCTGCGTCGGTAACGAAGAGCAAAACCATTTTTTTATTTTAAATTAGGATCCAAAGTGTTTATAGAATCATCGAATAGCAGAGTAATCGTAGAATGATTCGATTTGCTCAAAACGGCAGTCTGTATTAAAAACTTTTGTTTTGATATTTCGCTGTCCGTATGCAAAATTCCTAGGATTACATTTGCCACATTTTGGCCGCTGATGTCAGTAGTATCATCAATTGATATCCAAATGTACTGATTTTTTATCCAGTTGCGTATATTATCTAAACAATTTTGATACAGATTTTTAACGCATTTCGTACGTAGACACGTCTCAGATGGTACTTTATAAGGTCTACATTTATAAAAAAATGTCTGATCTGCTCGTTCCTTAATTTAAAAAGGGGAATGTCAGCTTCTATAAATGCTTTGCACAATTTTTCTTCAAATTGTGTTTGTTTAGCTAATTGGGAACATTGTGGTATAAACAATTGTGTAGTTTTTTGATTTTGGCTTTCTTTTAATTTATTATGTTTGGCACTGTCCAAATGCTGTTTTACTAAAAATATTTTTTCAGCGCATATCACCTTACAAAACAAAATGTCCCCCTCTTTATATTTTATATATTGTGCTATTGTATATTCTGTTAATATTAAAGAACGGTTAAGTTTGAATTAGAACTAAAATTTGATATTTAGATGGCGCTATTATTCAATTCTGAATTTTAAACAAAGAAAGTTAAAACCTGTAACACAACAGCGAAAAATAAGTAAGACAAAATTTGTTTTTGATAAAGTCTCTAAAAACGCAAAAATATGACATAAATTGCTCTTAAATCAAATATATGCAAAAATATGCATTTAAGGGTGAAATATGCAAAAATATGCACTAACAAATCGATGCCAAAATTCTTAAATAGTTCTGAAGCGTGTAAATATCTTATCCATGTGCCCATTAGACTCACCAGAAAAAACATGCATGTGCATATTTTGGTTTCCCTGGTCATAACTCAAAATCCGGGTGTTTTGAACTGAGTAATACAAAATATGCACCGTTCTTTAGTCTTTCATATAGTTTTATCTGTTTTCAAAAAAGTCAATTATTTTTGTATGAGAGTGTTTTTATACCCTAGGGTATAATGCGTTTGTGCAGATGTTTGTAACGCCCAAAAATATTAGTCTAACACCCACCTTAAAGTATACCGATCGACTTAGAATCACTTTCTGAGTCGATATTTAAATTTTCAATTACATACAAAATACAAAACATTAAAAATATACATATTTTCAGTTTCAGTGGTGATAACAGAAAAATAAAACAATACGAGACAAATTCATTTCTTACTAGTTAAGTTTAAACTGTTTTTGTTTTGTTTTTTTTGTTCTTAAAAAATTGGAATAAGCTCGGGTTTTTATTTGCCCTTATGTAGTATGTATACTAGACCATCTCACTTTTCATTCGACTTTCTTAATCTACTCTAAAAACCAAGAATTTTGGTGTATAACACTTAAATATTGGTGAACGGGAAGTGGTCTCTCAAATCGTTTTTTTGTTTTTTTAGGCAAAATGCATTTTTCCCAAAAAATTAAAAAAACTTTCTTTAGTAATTTGCCTCTAACTCAAACGGTTCTTAACGGATTTAAACCTAATTACTTACATTAGGAAGCTAATTAAATTTCCTAAATGTTTCTTAAAGCAACATTGCCATTTTATTGGATGGTTTTTTATTCATAGCATTACAAATTCAGATTTTCAAATACGAACTTATAATTTTTTTTTGTTAATTTTTGCTTACCTTTTCTTATATAAAAACGAGGCAAAATGTTTATATTCTGTAAATGCAGTTTGGTACGAAAGTAAAGATTGTGGTGTAAATAACAGTAGCATTCTGTTAAGAAAAACTGCAGTTTTAGTTGAAATGGTGAAATGACTTAAGTTTTTATTTGTAAATTTGCTTCAATTTCATAAATACATTAATATAAAGTAAAAAGAGATTTTTTATTTTTTAAAATTTTCTAAAAGTGTACTTTTGTTGGACGAAATGGCATCCGCTTTAAAAGTGCAAATTTTTAAAGGACGGTCAAAGGAAATCCCGCAATTCCTAAAAATTGGAGCGAAAATCCCAAAAATAGTATTTTTTAAAATTTTCCCATCGGGGCTGAGAAAATGCTTTATGGTTAAATAAGGTACACATCGAAGTTTCCAAAGATGCTTTCCGTTTTATGATCTGAGCCCAAAGTTGAAATTTTGATAAAAAATTTGTCAAATTCCGAAGGTCGTAGTGGCGGCATATTTGAAAAATATGACATGTTTTTTATACCAAAATGTTCTCCGTAAAGATACTTTAGAGAAAGTCATAAAATTGTTATATGTTCTTAAAGAAAGTTTTTTTAACAAAGAAAGAGTAAAATCACCTTTTCGCCCAAAAAACAGCAAAAATCTACTATTTTTCAAATTTTTAAATTGAAAATCGTTTATTTTTCAATCCATGATTGATATTGCTCTAACATCTTTTGTATGTTATTGGCGATTTAGTTGTCTAAGTAACGCAAAAAAATTCGAGTCCATTCGCTCCAAAAGTACGACCTATATATTTAAAAAAGCGGACCAAGGTATGGCAAAATTTAAAAATTTACATTTTGAAATGCCTATAACTCGAAAATTATAAGCGACAAATAGAACACGTAAGCACGTTTTTCAAGACCTAGCCAAGCGCTTTCCAAAAATCAGATGGGAAACAAGAAATGGAACGTGTTTAAAAATTTTACATGTCGATGGTGCCCTACTTTGAGACCCCATAGCGCCGTCCCTGGAGCATTTGTAGTGCGCATTTTAAAACATTAAACTTGAATACTCCTTGGCTACCCTCATGTCAAATTTTATCCCGATCGGACCAGCCGTTTAGAAATGCCAGATTTATCTCCAAAAAATATTGATTCTGCCCCATTGTGAAGTGATGAAAAACAGTGAGCAAAATGATTTGATTCAAGTCTTTTTAGCATTTTCCCAAAATGCGCCAAAACTGCAACAAAAGCACAATTTGAACAAATTTGAAAAAATAAAAAAACCAACATCAACTTACTTTATATTAATGTATTTATGAAATTGATGAAAATTTACAAATAAACAATTTTAGTCATTTCATCATTTCAACTAAAACTGCAGATTTTCTTAACAGAATGCTACTGTTATTTACATCAAAATCTTCATTTTAAAATTTCCTACCATACTGCATTTACAGAATAGAAAAAATTTACCTCGTTAAATTTTTATATAAGAAAAGGTAAGCAAAAATTAACAAAAAAAATTATAAGTTCGTATTTGAAAATCTGAATTTGTAATGCTATGAATAAAAAACCATCGAACAAAATGGCAATGTTGCTTGAAGAAACATTTAGGAAATTTAATTAGCTTTCTAATGCATGTAATTAGGTTCAAATCCGTTAAGAAGTGCTTGAGTTAGAAGCAAATTACTTAAGAATGATATTTTAATTTTTTGGAAAAAATGCATTTTGCCTAAAAAAACGAAAAAGCGATTTGAGAGACCACTTCCCGTTCATCCATATTTAAGTGTTATACACCAAAATTCTTGGTTTTTAGAGTAGATTCAGAAAATCGATGTGCCTGAAGGAATTTCGAAAAAAATTTAAAAACTGAGACGGTCTAATGTATACGTAACACAATATGTAATTAATACACTTTATGAATTGACCAATTACATTATATTTATGTATATTTTTACTTACGGGGTATTGGATAGGCATATTTATCTGGATATTTGGAAATTAAAGTATTTTTGATATGACGCCGGCCCACACCATGGGCACCTAATAAAACCAAAGTTTTACGTTGAAAATTCGGATCACCTACTAAAAATTTGAATTTAGTTTATTGACGATATTTTTGAAAAACATTTCACTTACTTGGTACTTTTACGACCTCCTCATAGGTAACCAACTCCAAGTTATCAAATATGCCACTATGTTTGGCCAAATACTTGTCGCGGCATTGCTTCTTTTTACGACCAAATATAGAGCAATTAACTAAAGAATAGAAAAATAGTTCAGATTTAATGTTCATCGAATAAGTAAACAAATACAAAAGTTTTGTCTGTGTGGCTCTTTATTAGTTCATGCCAAACTCCATGCGACACTTAGTCTGTAACGTAAATAATCAATCAATATAAAGATATAATTAAAAGAAATAATTGTCGATAAAAACTTAAAGATACATGCAATTTAAATACAAACATACATTTTTAAACCGAGTTAATAAATATTTACGCTAAAATGTCGGTATTCAAGTAAATAATTTAAATAATCACTATACACAAGCTAAAATGCATAATTTATTTCCAAGGGTGGGTCTTTTAACCTTCGCTTTAGCAAAGGTTTTTTATGTACATGGTTTACCAATACCCACCCGGGTGGTGGGTACTTATTTAAATCGAAACAAAATTAAACAAATTATTAAACTAATAAAAACCGAGAGGTCACCCGGGTGGGTATTGGTAAAGCGAAGGTTAAACCGAGAAACTAATTATAAATCTATATACATACACACATACACACATACATATGTACATATGTATGTATATATTTTTTAATAAATTTCTTTACTGGTTTTTCCACTGTTTAGTGATGTGTAGAATTTGTATACCGTAAGTGATTTACATTTACCCATTCTGGGTAGACATTTGTGTGTGAATTGGGTAGAATCATGCTCCGATGTCAACCAGTCTCAACAAAAGCTAGAGGAAAATTCAAATACACATTCAGTGTTGCCAGAATATTCAAAATTGTTTATAGTAGAAAATATCTTTGCTAAATAGTAAACGTTTAAGTTTCCCATTTGTGCAATTGTGCAAATTTGCGCGACGCACGGTGGCTCATATCTCAATTTCATCGGTCAAAAGTCCAATTTTTTGTTAACTCCGATTTCAAAAATTTTAATGCCATTCAATAGTAAACACATTGAAACTAAGGTAGCCAAAAAATTAGATAAAATAAGTAAGAAAGTATGATCGTTCAAGCTCGATTATATAATACCCTACACTAAGTAAAAGAGTAAAAACATTTTTCTTTTAAAATTTAAATAATTTATATTTTTGAGTGATTGAGCGAATTATGCACGTTAAAGTGATATTCGGAAGCGGGCATATATGGGAGCTATGACTAATTATGGACCGATCGTAACAAAATTTGGTGACATGAATTTTGTGTATATAAAACTTATTTGGAGCGGAATTTGTGGAGATACATATATAAATTAAACAGTTATGACCGATAAAGTCCAATTTCGGGAGGACATTTGTATGGGGGCTAGGTGAAATAATGGACCGACTTCAGCCAGTTTCAATAGGCTTGGTATAATTTCGGGAGAACATTTGTATGGGTTCTAGGTGAAATAATGGATCGTTTTCAGTAATTTTCAATAGGCTTCGTCCTCGGGCCGAAAAAATAATATGAACCAAATTTCATCGAAATATCTTCAAAATTGCGATAAAATTTGGTACATACATTTTTTTCGGCCCGAGGACGAAGCCTATTGAAAATTACTGAAAACGATCCATTATTTCACCTAGAACCCATACAAATGTTCTCCCGAAATTATACTTTATCGGTCGTAAATGGTTAATTTATATAGGTATCTACACAAATTTTGCTCCAAATAAGTTTTATATAAACTGAATTAATGTCACCTAATTTTATGATGATCGGTCCTTAATTAGTCATAGCTCCCATATAAGGCCCGCTTCCAAAAACGAAATTCAACAGAAATAACTTGCATGTAGACATAAATCACACGACCTAATTTCATGGCGATCGGTCCTTAATTAGTCATAGCTCTCATATAATGCCCTCTTCCGAAAATCATTCATGAAAATAAATTATAGTGTAGGGTATTATATGGTCGAGCTTGGCCGAACATACTTCCTTACTTTTTTTATCTGCTTACTTACTTTTTTTATAAGTGAAGCTGATGCAAAAAAATAAAAAATTCAACTTTAACCTTAAATTGCTCAACAACTGCTGAAGCGATTTTAATGAAATTAAAACTGGAGAAAAATTCAAGAAGTTATCTGTTCATCAAAAAAAACTTCTAAAATATCTGTATCGGTTCATGTTCAAATTTAGTTGAACATAGTTTTGTATTTACTTAGGCTAGTAATAATGTTATCAATAACAAAATCAAATTTTTTCCAAAATTACAACGTCCGACCAATAAATTTTGATAGAGGAGACAAACAAAAAGACACATATATCGGCGTTTTGAAAGTTTCCCAACTCTGGCACATTCTTATTGTTAATCGGCATAAGAGAACATGTGATCCTTACATTTTAGGTATAAAATCCTCAAGGCATGGGTCTTTTTTGTCCTTATTTTAAAAATAAAAAGTGCACAAAACACCATTAAAACAGGGATTTAAGGGGTTAAAATGTTCTGCAAAAAAATTATCCGTGAAATTTTAGTATAAGTCCATTGTAATTTCGGACCTTGTAATTTTTTTTGGTGTTGTACAGTGTAATTTAAGAAGAATTCTCACACATGCGATAATAATAAGGGTTTATCAACAATGAGTGTTTTAGTGATTGTTTACAATACTCGGTTTGATGTTATTACTTTTATTTATGTAATATCTTTTTTCTAAGATATGTTTGTGCATAAGATTTTATGATAAGACACACACGCATGTGTACTAGTTTAGTTATTAGATTTTAATGTTTAGCTCTTAAGAATTTAATTTTAATAAATAAAATAATTTTTTTACAGACATTTAAACAGTAAATATTTGTTGTAAAGAAGTGGCCACTTAAAATCCGTACGCACTGTAGTAATCACAACAAAGCTCCCAGTTATCAAAAGGGAAAAAGATTTACATATGTTTTTAACAACAAATCTACCGCTTTTCTACAATGAATTGCAAGTCATTATGTTTAGTTTTAAAAAGTGTAGACACAATGGAAAAATAAGCTAGGATAAAATTGTGCACAAATATCTAGAAAATCCGACTTTTTCGTGTTAAAAGAAACCCAAAATCTGATTTTTGGCAGATATCAGGTCAGAAATTTTACATCTCGGCAGCTCGAGGTTGTGTGGTCTTTAAATATGAATACGTAAAATTGAACAAAAATATTAATTTGGCAGGCAATCCGCAGCTGCTGTTAGAAGAGTCAAGATTTTCAGAAATGTTTTTAAAGAATTTTCAATATAAAAATTGTATATATAAACAGATAGTTTGGAAAAGCGATTGTTGTCATTTATAAGACATCACACATCTGATACAAAGTTTTAGTCAAGTTGTCATTACTCAATGACAAGTTGTCATTTCTCAAATGTTATAGCAGAACACATCAATTAAACAAATTGCCCAAATCTTCGTCCAATCGAGATATATTGGAGAATTGTTAAACGTAAATTGAAAAAGAGTGCAGAAAATGTATTCGAAATAATGACACATAAACCCGCAGTTATATTTTTTTAAAGCTTAATAATTTACCTTTAATTTCATGTATACAATGTTAACATACGTTGTTTCATTTAAAAGTTATGCTAGTTTTAATCCGTCCGGATTTTAAGTGGCCACTTCTTTATTATTCAAGTTACAGAGTTTTGGCCGATGAAAAACGATAATGAGCCACTGTGCGACGTGTTTCATAAACCCACCTTTTAAATTTTGTGCAAGAAAATTTATATGTATTTGATAAAAATGTCAAATAAAAATAAATACAACAAATAAATTCAAAAAAAGTTTTTCAAATTGTATAAATTAAAATTCTAGAAATGTTGAATGAAAGTTAAATCTTTGGAACAAACGATGGTATAAATAGTTTGGATGATTTTGTTTATGTTCTAGCTATTGGTTAATGTTTGTCAATGTTCCAAAGTTACACAATTTTCACATGCACAAAATATTTACATATCGAGCCCTTGCGTCAAATTATCGTAAGCGAAAATTTTTTCCAGAACTTAAAATTAATGGACCGACTGATGTTTTAGCGTTCTCAGAATATCAAAATTGTTAATAACTTCAAAATTATAGGGGGTAAGATTTTATCATAAGTCAATGTTTACATTTTACAGTAAACGAATTTTATCGTAAGCGACACACAGTGTATAGAAAAAAAGAGGAAAATAAATCTGTAACTTCTAAATGGTCGTCGTAGCTATGTATCAATTATCACTTTTTTGGGAATTGCGGGATTGCTGATAATAAATTTCAAAATTCGTTTTTATTTTTCAATTTTAAGTAGAAAAATCTACATACTGTGAAATTTCATTGAAAACTATTCATAAATAAAAATTAAATAAAAAAAATTCAATAAAAACATTTTTTGTCATATGTTTCAATAAAGTATTCCACGAATTTTTAATTGTCAAAAGTTATACATATTTTTGAAAAATAGACAAATAGCTTGAACGAAATTATATTATATCGCATCATAACATTTTTAATTCTATGTATAAATTTCAAAATAATCAAAAAAACCTTCTCCTGTAAAATTTGTTTTTTGTTGCTTACGATAATTTGGCGCTAAGGGCTCGATATGTATGTACATTAGGGTGTGTCGATCTTTTTCAAGAAAAATCGTGTAGTAGAAACGCATTCTACGGAAAATTCTAAGAAGTTTTCCCCAAGAAACCATAGGTCTAAAATCAAATCATATGTTGCGCATTTTGTCTTTTATCCAATGATATTTCAGTATTTATGTATTTTGTTTAATAGACGTAGTGCGCAAGATACGATATTTTACTTTTTGATCGTCCATACAAATATACCCAGCCTAATGTACATACAGTGGTCGACATAAGTCTACGTACGACCACAATTTTTGCCACTTTATTAGAGAAAACCCGGTAAATAAAAAAAATAATAATGCAGTTTTGTTTGAAATCTATTTTTATTGCTATGCACCAAAAAAAAAATGTTGTTGCAATGTAAACTTGCAAAATTATTCATAAAAAACAATAAAAAACATTGACAAAAGTCTACGTACGACCACAGCATGTCCTGGTTAAAAACAAGCTGCGAAGTGGTCGCCCAAAGAAACTACATAGTAGAGATATAATCTTCATTTTAAAAGAAGTCAACAAAAACTCAAAAGTAAATACCACAAAATTGGCCAAAGAACTCGCAACAAGATCAGAAATTATTGTTCATCCACGAACAATTTAAAGAACCTTAAATAATAATGGTAATTAAAGCAGAACTCCTCGTAAATTAGCGAACGGATCGCAAACTTCGTTTGGAATTCGCCCAAAAGCACTTTGAAAAGGACATGGAATTCTGGAAGCGAGTTTTGTTCACTGATGAGTTGAAGTATAACATATTTGGAAGTGATGGGAGAGATAAAGTATGGCGCAAAACAAATACAGCAATGGATCTGAAAAACTTACTCGCTACATTTAAGCATGGTGTTGGCAGTGTGATGGTTTTGGGGTACTGTCGCTGCTTCTGGAGTGGGAAAGTTAGTGTTTATTGAGGATAGAGATGCTAAACGGGGAATCTCGTTCCCGAAAATCCCGGGGTTTTCGGGATTTTCTAAATCCCGAAGCCCGGGATTTTTTAATTTTAAATCTCGGGGTTTTCGGGATTTTCCAAATCCCGTTTTTCATAAATAAATAGGGGAAATTGTAATTTTTTTGTGACGCAAAGTGATGTTCAGCTAAGTTGTTAAGCTCAACTCCTTCTACAATATAGTTAATAAAGGAAAACTGTATTTTTGGTTTTCCTTGAGTGGGGCTCTAGAAAATCAATTCTTCAACTTTTTTGTAAGTTATCTAACAAAACTCAATTTAAATCCTCTTCAAATGAAATTGATTTTATCTCAGATGAGGAGCTCGAACAAAATGATAATATTTCGATTGCTAAAAGGCTAAAAGATATTATTAATAAATGTAAAAACCCCAATTAACAATAACGAAACCAAATTATAATGTAGATTTTCAACTTGCAAAAGAAATAGATCATTTTATTTCTGAAGGAACAAGAGGAAAATACTTGCAGATTTGTTATAAGTATTTGCAAACGGGTTTGCCAATGTGAAAGATGTTTTTCGGCAGCAGCATATGTCGAAAACAAAATTCGTTCCAGAATGGCAGATGAAACCATAGATGCAATAGTATTCTTAAGAAGCAATTTAAAATAAACTCTTTTTTATACTAAAGTACGGTTTTTCACCAGTATGTCGATTTTTTCACGAAAAATCGTATAGCAGAAACGCATTCTACGGAAAATTCTAAGAAGAACCAGAGGTCTAAAATCAAATCCTATCGCATTTCGTCTTTTATCCAATGATATTTCAGTATATATATTTTTTTTAATAGTTTTTTTATTGGATAATAGACGAAATGCGCAAGATAGGATTTGATTTTATACCTATGGTTTCTTGGGGATAATTTCATAGAATTTTGCGTAGATCGCATTTCTGCTATACGATTTTTTACGTTTTGATCGTGCATACAAATCGACCCGGCCTAATGTACATACTTTATTGTTATTTCTTCTTATATAATGTACTCATGCAAGTATTTTATGCTTTTAAGTGTCTAATAAAAATTAATTGCTAAATAAAAAATGTACTTTCAATTGTAAAGACATAATTATGTACGTTTCTTTCTTATAATTTTCGGGATTTTAGATTTCCCGAAAATACCGAAACCCCCGGTCAGGATTTCGGTATTCTTTACCAAATCCCGAACCCCGGGATTTTTAAAAATCAGTCCCGATTAGCATCTCTAATTGAGGTTAATATGGATCGTTATCAGTACAATTCCATTTTGGAACAAAATTTGAGAGCATCCGTTGATATTTTATGTCTTGGTTAAAGTTGGATTTTTCAGCAAGATAACGATCCGAAACATTGGTCTCAAATTGTCAAAGATTAACTACTCTACCATGCCCCATGACAATTGAACACACCACCTCAAAGCCCGCTTGTAGATGCCAGTGGTGGCCCAACGAAATATTGAATTTAATGAAAATTTGTATTCGCTGAAAAATGTTTATTTAGTGTACAGATCGTATGTAGACTTTTGTCAACATATTTTTTTAATTTGTTTGTGAATAAAAGTTAAATTAATTATAAATTTAGCGATATTTGTTTGTTATATTACTAAAAATGCATTTGAAATAAAACTGCATCATTACTTTTACTTATTATGGTTTAGAAGTCCGCGAGTTACGAAAATAATGGTCGTATGTAGACTTTTGTCGGTCACTGTATATTTTATTTAATTTTGATTTCTTATAAGTAAAAGTAAAAAAAAACAGCTGATTCGTCAAAAGCACAATAAATTCAAGTTTGCGAGTCTAAATTGTCGCGCAAATTTATCGGAGTTGTGCAAACAAATTCCTATACATTGCACAGTTTGCGAGACATTTAAGCGTTTACATGAGGCCCTTAGTTTTTTTCATAGATTTATCGTTTATATTTATTTTTTATTATTCACTCTTTTTTTATTTGTTTTTTTTTATTATTATTTTTAATTGTAACTTTTTATTTTTAATTTCTATCTTTCGCTAATTAAACAAAACATATCAGAATGAAAAATTTAAATTATTGCACAAAATAGTTTTTGCTTTTATAAACTAAGAGTAAAGTAAATAAAATGGAAATAAATATGTAAAGCAAATCAAAATAGATCGACCAACTTTTAAATTTATTGTCAACTGGTGAATTTTTTATTAATTGTATAGATTTAAGTAACATTATCCGTATATGCTTTAAAATGAATTATTGGTTTTGTTGGTACATTTATAATTTGAATTTTTTAAATTTGTTTAAGCTTTTTAACTTGTTCAAATGTTAATGGTAACACAGAAAGTACAAAAATGGCAACATCGCACAGTGGGAAAAATCACCAATCTAGCTTATAAAAAATCGTATCTTTTAAACTATTGATCTGTGGTCCTAGCTATTTGAAACCTGGTCCTATTGTGGTGAAATTAAGGACGGCTACACCAGTATCCCTAATGGTTGAGTATCCCTAACAATATGATTATATAGGAAATTAAATGTATTATACAAGAAATTAAACGTATTTACAAATGTAAATAGTGCCAGGGTTCGTAGAAAAATATTGGCGCCAGATCCAGAGGGTTAAACAATTGCTTAAAATTCTACTTTGTGGCAGCCAATTTTTTGTCCAGGCTTACTTCATTAGGTCTAGTTTTAAATTCAACAAGTAAGAGTACTATATTCGGTCGTGCCGAATCTTAAATACCCTCCACCTAAAAATGATGGTATAACAACTGAAATAATATAACAATTGTTAGAAAGACTAGTTTACGCAGAAGATATTTTATTTCTAATGTACAAACAAATTTATTTAATTCAGCGATTTATAATTTAAATTCCTTTTAGAACGTATGAAATTTAACAATTTATATACATAATAATTAGTTAATACGTTTGGATCAATATAAATTTAACAATTTATATACATAATAATTAGTTAATACGTTTGGATCAACATTTTTCCCTGTTAACCTCAAGTGAATAAACTGAGTATAAAAAGGGTATACAAATATATTTGGACAAATTTCAAAATATTTGGTTGTGGGACTTATGTGGTAGCTATGACCTTCATAGCTACCACAACCTGATAACTATATTTGTAACAAATTTATGAGGATTTTAGTGATTTTCGGGAGTGGACCTTATATGGGAGCTATGGTTAAATATGGACCGATATTCCAAAAATTCAGAAGTATGATTACTGGATACAAATTACTGATCTGTGCGTTATTTCATTTTGATATCGATAGGGGAGCTATGAACAATTATCGGCCAATCTGCATACAATTTAGTACAATGAATACTTAACTGATTTTCGGAAGTGGACCTTATATGGGAGCTATGGTCAAATATGGACCGATATTCATAAAATCCTGTACTATGATTTCTAATTATAAATTATGGATCTATGTAAAATGTTGTTTTGATATTGATATTTTTTAGATATTTATGTAGGTTAATGTGTTTTTTGGAAGTGGTCCTTATATAAGAGCTATAACCAATTATCGGCCGATCTTCATAGAATTAGGTACAGCGATTTTGGTATATATGGGGACTATTTATGACGAATTTCAACTTAATAGCGATATTTATAAGACATTTATGCTTATTTAAGTGATTTTCGGAAATGAACTTTATATGGGGGCTACGGTCAAATATGGGCCGATCAACAAACAAATTTGGGGTTGTAATTTTTTTAAGCACGAAACTTATTTTTCCTGAATTTTGTATGGATACTGCAATTTTGTAGGCATTTCGGGAAGAAATTTGTATGGGGGCTAGGTGAAATCATGGACCGATTCTTATAATTTTCGCCAGAGTTAGTCCCTTTAACATAAAAATAACGTGTGTACAATTTTATGGTATTATCTGCAATACATTTGCACAAATAACGAAAACTATGTTAAACTTATCAAGTTTGTTTTTAGGTTGTCTCACATTTTGGTTCATAACTCTGGTTCCACTGAACCGATATTGCTGATTTTCAATACCATTCTTTTGCAATTTTTTTTGCAATTTTGTTTGCCTATTTTGGACGTGAGCGTGTTTTACACAGACAGACAGACGGACATGGCTCAATCGACTTAGAATTTCATAAGGATCAATAATATATGTACATATATACTTTGTTGGGTCTCAGCTGAATATTTCTCAATGTTACACACGGAATGACAAACTTATATATACCCTCATTCACCACTTATGGTGGTGGAGGGTATAAAAATTAGTTTGTCGGCAATTAGGGGTACTTTTTTCTAATCCCTTTTTTTTACATTAAGAAATTTTGACAAAAATATACTTTTATATATTTAATTGTAAAAGGAATTACTAAAATCATTTTCACTACAACAAATCATGTCCTCGTGATCTTTAGGACTTGTGATCTTTAGGACTTGTTTTATCCAATAGCGCAATAAAACTTTTCATAATACATTGGGTGAAACATGAAACCAAAATCCCTCATGAACGTACTACTTATTCATTGCATACATTTACGGCCCTGTATTTTCATAATTAACATATCAATCGAAAAATGTTGAATGTATTTTTTAGTAGCAACTATCATAGAATTATTCTTCATAAATTTGAAAAATTTGGTAATTTTTCCCACAGTGCATCGTATGCATTTTGATTTAATTTTCCATATTTGCTTTATGAACATGTTTTACTTGTCCTTAATCATACATTACTAAGTAATGGGTTTAAACGCTAATATAAAGACACTTCACCACTTACACAATATCAACTCATTATTTAATTTTTGTTTAAATATTGGAGACAAGTACTTACCACTGAGGCTTGCAAATAGGGACATATTGATTGATACGGTAAGGCAACGGAGCAGGTGATAGATACTTTTGCTCTTAGTACAATATATAGTGAAGTTTAAGACGACGCACAATATTTTGAGATTGGCCAAAAATGGTTAAAACTTATGTAGGAATTTAATTATTTTTTTTTTAATATTTTAAAATTTAAATTTTTAAGAAAACTGTTTAGGAGTTTTGAAGTTATAGCTAAAAAAATTACTGAAAATGCAAGTCTGATATCTAATTCAATTTGTAACACTGGCATTGTTTATAAATATTGATCATATGTTTAGTACCGTTAGCTAAAAGGCAGTTGTAATACAAAGTTAAAATTTTTCAACAGAGACAAACTTTAGACAAAAATTACTTTTCCAATTTTTTTATATATTATTGCCCAATTTTTTTGGTAAATGTTTTTTAGTGTAAACATCCCTTCAAATTCATGATATTTTCAACCTCTGGGTATAAACAAAATTTTGCGAGAAATATGAAAAAATTCCTATTAACCATAAACAATTACCTATTTAACCTTTGATTCAGCTCACCAAATACTGACGCCAGGACAAACGTTTTGAGAATCGGTCTCCTCAAACAAACTAAACTTTCATTTTAGTTGGGAACATCGACACCTTATTTGTTCAGTGGATTGGTAACCAAAGAATAACAACAACAACTACTTTTTAATTTTTTGACATTAATTTTTTGGGGGTTGAAATAAAAACTAAAATAAACACATTTGTAAAATTTCGTATTGGAAATTAATAAAAAAATTTAAATAAACTTAATTTTTGCAGAAATTATGGAATAAAAAGCGGAAAAATCTATTTATAAAACCTCTCCAGATCAAATATCATTCAAATAATTTGAATTTTTGTAATAAATTTTTGTTATCATTTTTAAGGTCGCTTTTTTACAACTCTGTGAGTTTGAGGAGTGTGGTGAAAGTGGTTTGAAAACCAATACATATAAATAAAATGATACCAATACATTCTTATAGTTAGGTTTTTTTTTTTGACAACCGACTTAGGTTTTTTTTGACAGCGTTTCACTTCTTGTTATTATTCTTTGTTGGTAACAATATTACCAAGTTTTTGCTGAATAGGTTGTAAAAATGAGCTTCAATATTTAATTATGACTAAAAACAATAAAATATGTCAGGAACACTTTCTGAATTATCTCTGTTCAAATCGGACCATAAATGGGCAAGATATTGGCATAAAACTGGATTTTCGGTTCTAGTGAAATTGTTCATTAGCATTCAAAATTATATATCTAATAAATACTATAGTTGTGCGTACAAAACGATAAAAATTATTTATCGGCTACGGCTTATTTCAAGTGGGCGTGGCTATAAATTTGAATATATTTTATATTTTTAAACGTACATAATTGACATAGCCCTATCGTGATTCTGAACACAGGTGGCCCGGCCCGAATGACAAACACAAATTTTTCAAATAAATCAACAAAATGGTACATCTGGTCTTTTGACAAAAGCACTTACTTAAAAACAGAACATTTTGTGCAATGCTTTTCAATTTAATTAGTTGGTTTCACATATTTTATTTTTTAATTTAAAATTTTCACTGCTATCAACTTAATTTCTTCCAAAATTTAATTAATTTAATGTGTGAGCTTATCCGATCAGGGTGAAATTTGACATGGGCGTAGACAAGGAGTAATCGAGTTTAAGCACCTACAAATGCTTCAGGGGCGGCGCTCAAAGTAGGGTACCTTGGACATGTAAAATTTTTAAACACGTTCATATGACTGGCGCAAAGTACAAGTCGCAATTTTGAAGATATTGCGATAAAATTTGGTACATACATTTTTTTCGGCCCGAGAACGAAGCCTATTGAAACTGACTGAAATCGGTCCATTGTTTCACCCATACAAATGTTCTCCCGAAATTATACTTCATCGGTCGTAAATGGTTAATTTATATAGGTATCTACACAAAATCTCACCTAATTTTATGATTATTGGTCCATAATTAGTCATAGCTCCCATATAATGCCCGCTTCCAAAAATCAATTAAACGAGCATAAATCTCTTAAAACTACAGGTATGAACATACAATTCAACATAAATAAACTTCATATGGACATAGTTCAAACAGCCTAGTTTCACTGCGATCGGTCCATAATAAGTCATATCTCCCATATAAGGCCCGCTTTCGAAAATCACTTTAACGAGCATAAATCTCTTAAAAATTTTTTTATAAACATAAAATTCAATAGAATAACATTCATATAGACATAAATCACACGACCTAATTTCATGGCGATAGGTCCATAATTAATCATAGCTCCCATATAATGCCCTCTACCGAAAATCATTCACGAAAATAAATTATAGTGTAGGGTATATGGTATATGGTAAGAGAGCAAACGCCAATTTAAAATTTTACCCGACTAGAATCTACAATAGAAACTCTTGTGCAATCGGTAAATAACTTTACAAACTCAATGAGTAACATGATGCAAGAAATGTTTAAGATGCAATCAATGTTATTGCAGGCTGTGCTTAACAGACCATGAACTGCCTAAGAATATGTTTTTGGAATGCAAACGGCATACGCCGACACAAAAACGAACTCGAATATTTTTTAAGAAACCAACAAATTGATGTAATGCTGGTTTCTGAAACTCATTTGACGTCCAGAAGTTCATTTCGAATAAATGGATATGTAATATATGACACCAAAGATCCCAGAGGTAGAGCATTCGGAGGCCCGGCAATTTTAATAAAAGCTCGAATCAAACACTACTTAATGTGTGGTTTTTGCGAAGATTATCTTCAAGCTACTACAATGTGTCTTGAAGATTTTCATCGAAACTTAGTGATTTCATCGATATAGATTTTCAATTACAGAAAGTCAATATAATAGATTATTTAAATCACTAGGCCCCCGTTTCATGGCTGCTGGCGATTATAATGCTATGCACACATTCTGGGGATCACGACTGATTACCCCTAAAGGTCCTGTTTTGTTCGATACAATTTCTAAAATGGGTTTGAATGTGCTTTCGAGCGGCCAACCTACTTACTGGCTTACTGACCCACGAAAAATACCGGATGTTATTGATTTTAGCGTGATGAAAAATATCCCTAGAGAAATGATTCAAATTGATCACTCACCCACTATTGTTACTTTATTCAGCCCCCTAGAAATTGTGTCCCCGACTGGTAATTTAGCGATGGCAGGCACAAGAATAAATTGGCTCAAATATAAAAAATACCTCAGTACACATTGCTCGGAAAACTAGTGGTATGTTTTCCGAACAATGTGTACTGAGAACACCAGAAAACATCGATCACTCTCTTATCAATTTCGATAAAAATCTCAAACTGGCTGCTCAACATGCTACCCAAACCCCCGAAAAATCAGATATAATAGAATTAATTCTGCAGATGTCGAACGGCTCTTAAATGAAAAAAGAAGAGTTCGAAGAGAGTGGCAATTGCACAGATCCCCCCAACTAAAATCGAAGCTTAAAGATTGTATAAAAAGACTTAAAAAACTCTTGGAATTTCGAAAAATGGAATCATTGAATAAATACTTAGAAAGCCTGGACGCATCCCCGCAATCGGATTACTCATTATGGCGAACAACAAAAAGTCTTAAAAGATATGTCATATGTAAGTCCCCCTTGCGAAATTCAAGTGGTGGTTGGGCAAGAAATGATACTGAAAAAGGGAATCTGTTTGTTAATCATTTAAAAAAATGTATTTACACCGAACACATCAAACGAAGCAATTGAGTTGCCACCTGTTGTACCCCATTTTGGAGCAGCCGTACCCCTACGTTTTGAGATTCGAGAGATCGAAAATGCTATTTTTGACTTGTAAATATGGTGAGAAAAGCGTTTGAAGAAAAGCAATACTGTTCCGCACTCTTCATCGACATCTCTCAAGCGTTTGATAAGGTATGGCATGCTGGATTAATATACAAATTGAGTCAAAATTTACCCGCACACACACATAAGCTGTTGGAAAGCTATTTAACTGGTCGAACATTTAAGGTTAAAGAGGGAAACTTTTTAAGTACTGAAATTTAAACCGGGAAATTTAAATTTTTTCCCGGGAAAAACGGTAAATTTAAAATTAATTAAAAATACTTTAATATATTTAAATATGAGATCTCTGTTTGATGAATGGCTTGTTCCAAATATTAGTGGACACAATGAACACAATGTTAAAAATTTATGGACAGCAAATGTATGAATGTCTATTTGATCACAATGTTCCCTCATCTGTTCAAAGCGTTGATGATGAGTTTTCCGAAATACAAGTGGAGCAAAATTTTAAAAACCAATTAGAATATTCAATCAATATTGAAAAGGAAAGCCCTAAATAATACATTTTGATTGTCTTTATAATGCTTTAATAACGATAAAGCCAACACATGTTTAAAGCGAAAGAGTTTTCTTATTCACAATGTAGAGTACTTTCTATAGCGAAGTAGCAAAATAGCAGTTTAGCAGAAAACTAAATACATAGAACTACTTTTTTACTGCTTTACTCTATTGATGCAAAGTTGACTCAAATGAAATTGAAATCAATTCAAATGAATTGGCTTATTGGCAGAAACTCTACGCTTAGTTTAGATTGTAAACTACTACTTTATAACATGATCATAAAACCGATATGGTGTTATGACATACAGCTATGGGGCACGGCCTCAGCGTCAAATGTAGAAAAGATCCAAAGACGCCAAAACAAGTTTCTAAAAATGATCACACAAGATCTAAACGTGACCATTGTAAAAACTGAAATCTCGAAAAATGTACAAAAATATTTAAAAAAAACTTGAAGTTCACCCAAACCCGCTGGCCCGCAACTTATTAGATAACCGTGGCCACACTCGATTAAGAAGGAGGGACACAGCAGTCCTAATCTAGAAGGAAGAATGCCTATTTAACCAAAACAACCATGAATAAAACATTTTTCGTCCGGCACTGGCTGGACTAATTAAACAATAATTATTAGATATAAGATTTGTACCACTTATTGTTAGTTCATTAAATAATGAAGATACAATAAATAAATGAAAATGAAAAAAAAAATTGTAAGAGATAAATAGCACACGCAAGAGATAAATAGACAGACGAGCGCTTTCCAAAAATGTAAAAATTTTTGAAATCGGATGGGAAACAAAAAAATGGCACGTGTTTAAAAATTTTACATTTTATTTTTGTCTACGCCCATGTCAAATTTCATCCTGATCGGATATGCCGTTTAGATATGCCAGATTTATTTCCAAAAAATTTCGATTCTGTCCCACTGTTTTCTTTTCTGGCATAAATGATGCATTTATTCTGCCTTTTACCCTTCTTTGTCTTCTTTTCTGAAAAAAATGTAGTTTGGTCGTGTTCTTTTCTAATAATGTTACCCTAAAACCCTGAATATATGCTACATGTTTCACCCTAAATTTTATCAAAGGGTTAGAAATGCACCACTTTTTATGTAAGCAAAAAGTATAGTTTTTTAATATTTAGAAGCTACATAAAAGAAAATTGCATAAATGGTAATGATTTTGTTCTATTGTGATCGTTAAAAATGCAACACATTATGAGGGTATGTATAACATTTAATAAATTGTACACAATATATAGGCAACATTTTGTGTCAGAAAAGAAAACACCATAAGTCAAGCAATTTTTCGTCGTCAGAATAAAGTGACGTATACATATTTTTTGATAATAGCTAACAATTTGTTTTCATACAAAGGAAAACTGTTTTTAGAAATAAGTTTAGCAAATCTTCGCAATCTCATTTCCAAATTGAATGAAAAAGATTTTTTAGAGAGTTTTTCTATTTAAATGCTGTAAAATCTGATATTTTTTTTAATTTATAACTTTTTTATTTAAGTACGTGATATGCAGATTTTCAAACTTAATTTTTGAATTAATCCAGCTATATTTGTTCAGCTATATTTGAATTTGAAAACACGGTACATTTTCCGGAGATAGTTGAGTGCTTTTGTCAAAAGTCCACAGATATGGGCGTGTTCTGTGAGAATCTCTTTTGTTGTTGTGTTACAAATAGTGGTGGGCATAGAAATGAGCTAAATACATATGTATGTGTGATTAGATATTAGTTATTAGATCTAGGTTATTAACTAAACTAGCAAACAAAAATTATTAAAACAATTTATAGCTTTGAGAAAAATTTATCAGTAATAAATGTTGGTGGTGTCCATTAAGAAATAACTTTAAGTGAAGAATATTATTTATACATATGTATTAATGTATGTACTAATTTATAAAATTTAGTTTGGTTTAAATGGAGAAGGTGTAAAGCGAAATATTTAATGAACGTTTAAGTTGTCATTTCGGTGAGATGTTTCTGAATATGAAAGTGTGTTTTATGTTACTATATACCTGTGGATCCATCACACCCATCTGTGTGAGCGGAACATCCAGCACCAGGTTCTCCTGTTCATACATGGGGACATTAAATGTTTATACATATTATATGAAGGTATAAAAAGAATAAAAAACGCACAGTGAGACATTAGCTACATTCATATATATTTTCATCTCACTGTGCATTAATCTATAAATTGTCAGATGCATGGATGATAGAAACAAAAAAAATTGAATGCGATGATGCAAAAAAATATAAAAATCAAGTTTTAATAATAATTTAATAATCATGCTAGATACATATGTTGTAGTACAAAAAAATCTTTGATTGATTGTGGATTATGAAAGTTAATATAAATACATACGTATGTACAAATTTTGTTTGCCCTGTTCACCATTTCATGCGTACAGTGAGTGAGTAGCACAAATGAGTACACGTCTGTACCTTGTGCACTTGTTTGTTATTGCATAAAAACTAGGGTATTCAATTAATCGGGTTTCTGGTTTAATCGGTTAATAGAGCAAATAATTAATGGAGGTTTCCATTTATTCGGTTAATAATCGGTTAATTTAAAATTATTCGATTAACCGAATAATTTCTATTTTCATTTTAAATTGAAAATACAACAACGAAGTTGGTTACAAAAACATAAAAAACAGCAACTAAGGAATTTGAGATAATTTTTGTAAACATATCGCCTATTTTCTGCAACAACGTCATAGCTCAAAATCCGTGTTTCTTTCATATAGTTTTATCAGTTTTCAAAAAAGTCAATTATTTTTTGTGTGAGAGTGTTTTTTTTTTTGTAAACATCAAAATTAAATGTCATGTTTTCTCGTATATTTGATAAGTAAAAATTTGGGTTAAATACAGATTAGAAAGAAATTAACATCTACTATTTATATATCTGAAATCGCTTGGTTTGGTTGAAATTTTTTTTAAGAAATAGTAAAATGTCATAAAATATTCAAAGACGTTTTTCTCGAAACGAATTTTTTGAATTATGAATTTTTAGGGTTCTGAAATAATCTTCTATAAAAAGAATATAATTTAAACGATTTTTTTTTAGATTTAATAAAACTTTTCTTGGAAAAAAACTCTCTCGCTGATTGTATATGTTGGATAAATCAAAAGCATGATAAAGAATATTCCTTTTTGGATTGTTCTAGATTTTGATTAATTTAATAGTTTCGTTTAGTTATGATAAAAGACTCATTTCAAAAAAAGTTTCGTCTATACATGTAAATACAAACAAAGTTTCAAATACATGTAAATTATCATGTTTATTGGATGTTCCAAAAATATCTAATTTTAATTTGAAATTTGTATTTGAATTGAAACGGAAAAATAAATACAAAAAAATTGTTTAAAGGAATTTCGGTTAATCGACACAAATTAATCGGTTTATTTGTTATTTGAAAATCGGTAATTTCAAATTATTCGAAAAGTTAACCGTCCAAAATTAATCGGTTAACCGATTGACGGTTAATCGATTTAATACCCTAATAAAAACCAAAAAAAATACATAGACATGAAGTCAAATTTAAAAAAAAAAAAAAAAACTTGCATGTATTTTATTTTGTACGCGTGTGTTTTTTGAAATATTTGCAAAAATATCAAAGTTTACCGTTAGATTTGTACGTGTTTGCTTTGAATATATATTTTTTTTTTTGCAAATTATCTAACATGTAATGAACGACAGAACGCACAAACATGTACTCATTTCTGCTCCCTACTGTATATGAAATATGTGTATATAAATATTAGGATGGTTTTTAATTTATTTTTCGAATTCGGAACAAACCAACCTAACTATATACCTACATATATATAGCCGAGAATAAAAAGGTTGGGAAGCACCGATTTAGATCATATTTTGATTGTACATATGGGCGAGAAACTTTTATTAAATTATAAAAAGGTCGAATTTTTACAAAAATAGTTTTAAACAAATATTTGCGAAAACGGAAAAATCAAATTGTTTCTCTTGTGTGTCTAAATTACTTCAGGAAACGGTGCTCAAAATTCGAAAAAATTTCATAAAAACCATTCAAAATACTGATACGTATGTATTTTAAATAAAATGTTCAAATTTTCAACGACTTAATGCTACTACAGAACAAAATTCCAACAGATAATGTTTGTATGTATGTAATTACATATATTATTATGCACAATATACTTGAAATATGTATTTAAGTATTAGAGTGTCCCTTAAAAAAAATGTTGGTGGTATTTTAGGCAAGGACCCTAAATAATAATTATTTTCATTTTTCAGGTACCAAAAAATTTACCATTTTAAGAAATATTTTATAAAAATTGGTTTTACTTATTATGTATAATGAAAATTAATATTTATTAAACATAATTATTATATCCAATTAATATATTTTTACATTGGCTCATAACTATTATGATCATTAAATATTTATTTCTCCTACAGATAACTATTGCTAAAGATTTTTATTATTTTTATTTACGATAATAATTATTTTGAATATTTTCTTGATATTAATTGTTGTATTTTTGCAGATTATGCATGTGGATACATTAGGTGTATAACCTGATTTGTATTCATTGGTCATATAAATAAACTTTGCATTTGATTCTTAATTTTAAGTGGTTATACCTCGAATTAATTTACAATAAAACTAAAGTATAAAATATTTTAATATTGTTTCTATTTAAACCTCTTAACTCCAATAAAACATAATTTATTAAAAAAATTGTGTGACTAAACTTTATTATATAAAATGAGTTATAACAGTTATGTTATTTCTTATTCATAACTATTAAAAATAATATTGACGACGATGTCGACGACGCCAAGTAGAATAAGGGTGAATATATATATCGAATAGTAATAGTTATGCTTGAGAAGTATTTTTATTTGATACCCATAATAGCTATCATCAATTTTTAAAAATAAGAATTGGAAATAATAATTATTCTTAATTAATAAAATAATAATTTATTATTAATAATTATTCGCAATTTTTATCGAATAAAAGTTATAACTAATAAGTCCTTGATTTTAGGTCATTACGAAAGTTTTCAGTGGTTACCGTTTCAACATTTCAAAAAATTTATTTCTAAGGGACACTCTAGTAAGTATATACCCAGCAGTTCTATGTGACTGTCCCGATCTTCTACTTAGGGCTCATACGTGTGTATTATAACACTTTTTCCTCATGTAAACAGGTACATATCGTGTGATCCTTATGAAACTTTGTATATGTAAAATACATGTGCAAGTCTTATGACATTTTTGGCAAATAGGGCATGTTCAATTTTCAAAATACTTGTAAAACCGCTGGGTATATTTAATTATGTGATAGTAGTGTTCGTGTCATTCTGCTTATCGTTATCTTAATATAGAAAAGCCCTAACTCGTTTATTCCCAAAATTGAGTTTTTTACATACTTCGATAGATAATAATTAATTAAAACCAAACCATTAATTAAATAAAATAAAATGCCACAACATTTAATTGATGCCTTAAAGACGCAACTAGATAACTTTAAATTGTATTAAGTAGTTTCCTTCTCCTGTTAAGTAAGGAAAATGTTAGTTAGGTCCTTTCTATATTAAGGTAGCGTTATGTGTATTATTCGTATTAGTAATAGTTGTAGAGTAATAAGATTCTGTTTTAGAAACGAATAATTATAGTCAATTCTCACAAATACACAAATTTAACATCCAATTTTAGATATACAGACATACATAAATATGATTATTGATTTTAATGATGGGTTATTTTTTTCAGATATGTGGAATTTTTCGACATCGATTGTTTGCACGTTATTTTAAATACTTATGTATGTTTTTAATCGAAATACATTTTAAATTGTCTTACCTTGCTCATTTTTAGTTTTGTCTACTGTTTGGCATCGTATACGCCACTCTTGTAATTCTGGTGATGGTATTAGGCCAGCTGAACCACCAACAGCATCTAAACGGGCTTGCCACCAATGTTGATCATCTTTGCTAATGATCTGCAAAGATTCCAAATGAGAAATCATTAACATTCACATTTTAAGCTGCAACTTAAAAATATTGTCCAAAATATAAAATACAAAAATTTATAAGTAAAGTAGATTAATATCGCTAAAGTACCTACTCGCCACAAATTCCGAATAAGTTAAGTTTCATGAAAAACGAAGATACTAACATAGAATAGATTTCATAAACCTACAACCGTCCTGAAGACTACATTGAATTTAACATTGAATGGTTGCCTCTGCAACCAGATTTGGTAAGGTAGACAGGACTCCATTACGCGGTTTGTTGGGCCTAAAAAATTGCGTGTAAATCAAATTCGCGTAAAACGCAAAATGATTTTATGGGGCCAATCATTTTTTATTTCGCGTAAAACAATACATCAGTCATATAACAAAAAAGAAATTGGGTCCTAAAAATCGAATTAAACCGAAAACAAATACGTGAGTGTCACTCAAAATCGTACAACATATTTTTTTTAAACATTATGAAATTAGACAGGCAATAATAGGTGATTATATAAAAAATTAAAAGTCATTTTATTAACAAAAAAGTTAACAAAACCTCAATTACTTAAAAAAAAATATTGATGAAAATTAAAGAACATCACAAAATTCATATTTCACTTAAATTGGTACTCTTATATTAAATTATAATTAAAACTTTAAAAATTAAAAAAACCTTAATATTAAATAATCCTAATACCTTTGCTATTTTTTAGTGCCTGTACGATTTTAAATGAAGCGTTGATATTCTGGGCACTGACAGTGTAACCCAATTTTTTTTTGTAGATAAGGACAATTCAATGTATACCATATTTGCTGATAGGTAATAGCACACACAATATAAAAATAGCAATTTAAAATATTTCCAAAACATCAACTTTCTAAAACTAATGAATAAAATTTTACTACGATGGTGTACGATTTTAAGTGACATTCACTGTATGTACTTTAGAGTGTCCATTAGAATTAAATGTTTGAAATGTTGAAACGGTACCCGCTGAATACTTTCGCAATGACCTAAAATACTACCAACATTTTTTTTAGCTTGTTCTAAGAAGAGAAACCCGTGATAAAAACTAATTTTTTTGCCATATTTTGGGAAATGAGCCCAATTTCCTTACTGTTATTTTTAAGTAAAATCTGTTCAGAATATTATAGTCCTGGTAATTTTAAATATATTCTGAAAGTTTTCCTTAAATCGTGAAGGTCAAAGGTCAAATTCAATATTTGGAGTTTCTAATGGAAAGATAGCGAAATGTTATATATTTTTAGACCGATTTTGATGAAACTAAAGAAAAATATAACATGAAGTCTAGTATTTACAATAACAGCACAAAAATAGAAATTAATCCTTAATAGCACTTGGGGTCCAAATGACCCTGAACTTTTTAAATCAATTAATTTCCATTTTTGTGCTGTTATTAACTTTTATTTATAATATAGAAATTACATATGTACATATATTAAAATACGATAAATCAATATTTTTCAACTTTAAATTAATATTGTTCATATTGAAATAAAAAATTTCAACGTTACTAGATTTTCTTTCGTTAATGTTTCTTATTGATTCAATATGGTTCATTATTGATTTTAAGTTGTTTTTCTCTGGGTGTATGCTTCTCAATTATTCGCGTTTTATTTTAATCGAGTAAAACTTTAATATTAAGGAATAACGCATAACGAGTAAAAAATATTATTCGAATAATTTAATTGAATATATTTACAATCCAAACGTAAATAATACGAAATTTAAAATAAATTATTAAATAATTACTGATTAAACTACTTATGATTATATTAATTGAATGGCTTGTTTCTAACAAGTCAAAATCAGCATATTGTCATAAGATCTTGATAGTGCCAACACAAAACGACCTAGGGGTATGAAATTTAGGAAAAATCGGCACAAAATATATGGACAAAGATATTTGGAAATACATTGACCCGCATTCGCTGTTAATAAAATGATATGGCCGAAACAATAGGAACTAAAAATACGAAATTTTGTCGGAATATATTCTAATAATAAAATTATGGTTAATTATATAAATATTAGGAAATATGTTTCACCACGAAAACATACTTTTTTCTACAACATGACAACAATTTTTTTTAATAAACATAATTATTAACTTTTTTATAATTATATTTTTATTATTAGAAAATATTCAGACCAAATTTCGTATTTTTAGTTCGGCCATATCATGTTACTATCAGCGGATGTTCGCAGAGGCGGGCAGCGTATTTCTACATTCCACACATTTTTGAGCAACTAAAAATATTGATACTAAATCCTTTTGTTTTGGCACTATCGCACATAAGTAAAATTCAGTCGACAAATTTTTTTTTTATAAAACTTACTTGTAATATATCGCCAACCTGAAAGGCTATTCCAGCTTGTGCACACGGTATCAGCTCATCATCCAGTGGATTGTAATCAAATTGTGCTCGTACAAAAATCTATAAAAAACAATAATTTACATTTTAAAAACTACGCTATTCCAATTACATTAATTCAATTTTACAAACAAAAACATTTTGGTTATAAATATTTTATGCAAAATTGAATATGTACAATAGTTATAGATTCATAATGAATTCGGGATAAACTAATTCAATATTTTTAGAAACGCAAATTTAACATAAAATTATAAATATTCATTTAATTATCAGATGAGTTTTATTTATTCATTTTCCTTTCGAGGCACTTACTAGAACTGGGGCTGGTCTTATCCTAAAAAGCTGCATGATGTTGAATTATTATTATATTTTTTTTTTTTTGTTTGCGAAAGAAATGAGAATGTTAATTTTAATGAGAAACAAACAAATAGATTACAAAGTAATTATAAAAACTAAAAACTTATAAAATAAAATAAAGTGTTTACTAACAACTACATAAATCTTGAGTGAAGAATGCGAATGGCAAAGTAGCTAAATTAAATATAAAGATATGTCAAAAATACATACAGTGCCCCACATATGTTTGTGAATTTTACTATTGTATGTATAAAAATACGCGATTTTATATACTCGTAGTATGAATTCATTTATGATATTGATTGTTACGCAATTTTAGCTAAATTAAAGTTTTGGTTAAATTAATCAAATTATTCATATTAATTTTTTTAAAATATTTTTGTAGTAGGCCATTGTATTTCTTTAAAACTCCGTTAATATGTAAGTATTATTATATCTGAGATATAGGATGCAGTTTGTTTAAATTTCATATGTACACTAACCAATTTTTTTTTTCGCTTACGTCTTTTTCCCGTTATACATTTTATAATATTAATAAAATTATGTCGGTTACGACTAAATTTTAATTAAGTTAATACATAAGCAAGCAAACAAACTAATTTAAATAGGGCTCGATATAATTGAAATTTGTTAAAATAAAATTTGTAAAATATTTAGTTTTTTGATAGTCTACATAGTATTATTTCCAACTTTTTCAGGGATTGAATTTTATTTAAATACTAGCATATTACCCGCTACTTCGTTAGCATATATTTTGATATTAAAATAAAAGTATATCAATGTACAAATCAAAAATGTGGTACTTATGTAGCATGAAACATCTTAAATTATCAAATTATTTAATAACGTTTTTACATAATTTTCAAAATATCTAATCATCCTATTCCATTTGATTCCTATTTATTTTAATTTTGCATTAGAATAATAAAAAACTACAATAAAGTCCACACTTGTAGATTTCCTTTCGCTTAGGTCCATATAAGATTTAATTCATGTTTTTATGTTCATTCAAAGAGAATACAAAAAGTACCATTCGAATAAAGAAAATGCAGCAAATGTCTCTCCCTTGAATGCTCACTCATGACCATAAAGCTTAATTTCATGTTTTATCATTAGAATAAAGAAAATTCAAAAAAGTACAATTGGAATAAATAAAAAGTACCATGAAGTATCCCCTGAATTTTCACTCACTTAGGACCATATACGCTTAATTTCATATTTCTATGTCCATTATTACAGAAAATTAAAAAAGTACCATTAGAATATAGAAAAAGTAGCAAAATGCAGCCACTTGTGGATTCCCACTTACTTCGGTCCATATAAAGCTTAATTCCATGTTTTTAGGTTCATTGGTGAAGAAATTGCAAAAAGTTCCAAAAAGTCTACCCCAAGAATTTTCACTCACTTAGGACCATATATGCTTAGTTTCATGTTTCTAAGTTCATTGTTATAGAAAATTTAAAAAAAGTACCACTGGAATAAAGAAAATGTACCAAAAAGTATTCCCCTAGAATTCTCACTCACTTAGGACCATATACGCTTAATTTCATATTTCTATGTCCATTATTACAGAAAATTCAAAAAGTACCGTTAGAATATAGAAAAAGTACCAAAATGTTTGTGGTTTCCCACTCACAAACATTTTCCATATTACCTTCACTTCATGTTTCTAGGTCCATTGGTGAAGAAATTACAAAAAGTACCATTCGAATTAAGAAAAAGTACCAAAAAGTCTCCCCTAGAATTCTCACTCACTTAGGACCATATATGCTTAATTTCATGTTTCTAAGTTCATTGTTATAGAAAATTCAAAAAAGTACCATTAGTATATAGAAAAAGTACCAAAAAGTATCCGCTTGAATTTTCACTCACTTAGTACCTTTCGCTTAATTTCAGATTTCGCTTATAGAAAATTCAAGAAGTACCATTAAAATATAGAAAAAGTACCCACTTGTGTATTTCATGTTTCTAGGTTCATTAGTGAAGACATTACAAAAAGTACCATTCGAATAAAGAAAAAGTACCAAAGAAGAAATCTAGAACACCACTTACGGCCATTTTCACAATGTACGATTATTTCATTTTAACCGGAAAATTAACTAACTGTCGGTTTGTTTAACGGGGACCATTTAACCAACGGTTACCGATTTACCTTTCACCATCATTTGATTACTTAACCAAAGCATTCAGTAGAAAGTATGGCAATAATGCATACATTTGTTTACGAAAAATAGTGTAATGAAAGATTGAAATATAAAAAATTGTCTAAAAGACGGCATAAAAAATAATAGTTTGTGTTTTCTTAGTGGTATAATAAAAAAACGTATAAAACTCAAAAATATGAAGGTACCTAACTATAAAATTTACAGAACAAACTGAACAACAATTACTGAAAACCAACAAGCAAAAGTGCACATTTGTTGTTTGGTTTGTAAGTGCAATATCCGGGTGGTATATGGATCACCTCGTGCAAAATTTACTTTTCTTCGCTTTACACTTTTAAAAATTATAAATATTACAAAAATATAAATGTTTTTCCATGTTCTTTTATTATATTTCTTACAATTAAGATGCTAACCGGCGAAATTTGTTCGGTTATATTTAACAGCAACTTTGTTGTTAAATAGTGTCAATTAAGAATTAATCGTACATTGTGAAATTCAAATTAGCCAAACTTGCGGTTAAAGTTCACGTTAACTTTTAATCGTACATTGTGAGAATGGCCGTTAGAGAGAAGAATTGTACGATTTGTAGAAGGTAATCCAAAAATTAGCGCATGTGAAATTGCGGGAAACTTGAAAATTAGTGATGAATTAACGGTAAACCCCCAGACTGTAAGAAATGCTCTTAAACTAAATGTATACAATGGTCGGGTAAGCCGTAAAAAGCCGCTTGTTCGAAAAGTGAACATGAGAAAGAGATTGGATTACGCTATTGAGTATATTGATAAAGATGTTTTTTTTTTAATCGAATTTTTTTTAGCGATGAAAGTAAATTTAATATTTTTGGTTCTAATGGAAGAAAAATGGTATGGAAAAAGCCAAATACTAAAATGGATCCGAAGCATCTGACGCTAACCGTAAAGCATGGAGGAGGTAACGTAATTGGTTGGAGTTGCATGGCTTCATCTGGGGTGGGAAATCTTATTTTTATTGAAAAGACGATGGATAAATATACATACCTTAATATATTAAAAGAAAACTTAAAACAAACATCTCTGGATTAGTAAAGGAATGTCTTATTTATAATGTTCCTAAGCAATTAAATCGCCCAGCTGAGTCACCTGATCTCAACCCGATTGAGCATCTATGGTACCACTTGGAAAGAAAGGTTCGGCAGCACAATATATCGAGTAAAGATCAGCTAAAAGCCGTTATAATGGAAGAGTGGTATAAAATAGATTTCCTAACAACAACAAAGCTGGTCCATTCCATGCACTGCCATTTAAATGCTGCAATTGCTCAGCAAGGAGGACCTACCAAATATTAAATGCACTTAATTTTAATATTGGGGTTCCTTGCCTTAACCCTTTGTCGACCGACGGTACTTATAAGTACCATAACAATAATAAGCTTACAAAACGAAAACAAAACATATTTTGACCCTTTTTGCCCAAAAGTACTTTGAAGTATACTATCATCTTTGGAATAATATATTTTTTTTGCCTATTGGCAAATTTGCTTACCCAGAATAACGGTGAATTATTTCATGTTCTCATTGTGGTGTTTATTTATGTTGTAATGACAAAAAATATTTTTTCGTAAAATACCATAAAATAGACTTGTAATAAAAAATTTTATAAAAGTTACAAAACTAATCAATATAGTAATAAAATGTAAACAAAAATCAATGAGATTTTTATCTTTTGGCTGATGCTGACCCAACGGTACCAGGTCCCTTTCGGATCCTTGCAGGTCCCTTTCGCTATCTTGCCGGTCCTGTAGTCAATATTTCATAAAAAAATAAAACTTTTCAACTATTTAAAGCCTTGGTCCACAAGGGGTTAAAACGGTCAACTGTACGGAGACTTTTAGTACAATTATTGAATTTATGTAAATTTTTATGTTTTTAATGAAAATGTTTGTATTTTTTTATGTTGATTTCTAGTTTATAAAATTTTTTATAAAATTATTTAAAAAAATGTTTAAATATGTATTGAAAAGTGACCATTAATTGCTAGTTTATATTACAAGAATTTCTGTACGGAGACTTAATTGATTCTGTGTATCAGCTAACTTAAATGTCGATAAGTGAAATAATTTTAAATATTAAAAAAGTACCATTATGAGAAAAGTACCAATTTCCCTTTTCTCCTTGAACACCCCTCAAGTTTGAAATTTAAAAATATTCCATTTTGCCAAAATTGTTTAAAATCTGTGTTAATGTGCCAAGAAAAAGTATGTTTTTAAAAAAGTACCAAACTGTTTACCCGGATTTGGCCCAATATACTCTTTGGCACTCGAGTTCCAAATGCCACCCTGTTAGTTAATTTTTGTATGAATCCAGGAACCAATGTTAAAAAAATTATCAAATTTGGATTAATAATTTCAAATAAATGTATTTTCCCGATTTTATCACTTTTTTGGTACTTTTTTTTATCCCCATTGCGGTGGTAAAATTATATTCAAATAAGAATCTGTATCGTGGTGAAAGCTCATAATAAAATATTCGTATGTCTATGTCAAATTATAGAAAAACATATTTTATGAAAAAGTACAAAAAATAAACACAATTTTTATCCCTTAAGGGTTTGAATTTCCAAAAAGTACCAAACTTATATTTTTTATTTTTTGATAAATAAAGAATACGATTTAAAATTTGTTTCTATGTTTATTGGTTTAAAAGATTCATAGGGTGCCAAAAAAGTACCAAAATACAGTTTTTAACCGTTTTCTCCACCAAAAGAACAAGAACGAAAATTAAAAGTATACTCTAATTTTGGATATAAAAATAAACGCTACTCATTTGAAATTTTTTATATAAAACTCTTAAATATTTAAGAACACAACTGAATTGTGGGAGGGTGCTGTGGCTTAATTGGTTAGCGCGTTTGATTCGATTCCCAGCCGCTGCCAATCAACATCAGTTTATAATAATTATTAGTTTACTAATAACTAATATTTATCACAGCGCTCTCCTTCGGTGGTATAACACTATAACGCCACCGAAGTAAAATAATTAAATAAAGGTTGATGGCTTGACTAAGGCGCCATCGCACCACCAGAGGCCATCTCACTAATAACAAACATAAAGCGCAATTGCAGAGTTGTCAATTAAAAGCTTTTATCCTCCTCTCACCACCTTTTCCTCTACACTCTATCGCCTTTCCAAAGAAAGTAACACATTTATATATAGGCATATTAATTGCCTGAGTGTTACTTCTCGTTTTAAAAAAAAAATAAATGTTTTTACATGGTTTCGTATATTTCACTCCACAAATCCCATAAATGTTCTATGGTGACTGCGGAGGAGTTTTCAATTGTTTTTGTTTTATTAAACAACTACCAAAGCCTTGTGTTGTGTGTAGTATGCTTTGGGTCGTTGTCTTGCAGGAATATATAATCATCTTCAATGCCCAATTTGCTAACACTTTCGGTAAAATTGTTCATTAGAATGTCTAAATAGACCTTATGGCATAAATTCTAAATTTCTTTTTCTTTTACACTTGTCATGTAGCCCCGTACCATCACTGCACCACCACCATGCTTAACTGTTGCACAGTGGTATGAGCAAAAAAAAAAGATGGAAATAAATCTGTACCCTTAAAACCCTTAGTCCAATGAATGAAATTGAATGAAATTTTTTAGATAACTTAAAAAGAATAAAAGTACTTTTTCCCCAAAAAATAGCGAAAAATCGCCTTTTTTAATTTTTTAAATTCAAATGCATGTAACTTTGGACTCAGTCATGATTTTTAACCAATTCTTTCTTTATTTGATATATACATCTGTTGTTAATCCTATAAAAAAAGTGGAGAAATTCGGGAAATATGTGAAATCGCGGTCATCAAAAAACTGGAGTAGGGTGGGTAAAAATGTTGAAAATTAAATTTTCAAATGCGAATATATCCTAAGCTATAAAAGATAATTGATAGCTACGACAAGGTTTTATGTAGTGCTCGATGAGAAGATTCTATATATGTAAGTTTCTTGAATTCGGAACACAAACGAAGAAATATGATCATTTTTAAAATTGAACATACCCGAGGTGTCCTACTTTAGGGACCCCAGGTCCCGCTCGTGGTGGGGTCATGAGGCCCGAGTTCAAAACATAAACTCGACAACACTTCCTCTTTGCGCATGAGAAATTTCGTTTAAGTTGGTCAGCAGGTCCCGCTCGTGGTGGGGTCATGAGGTCCGAGTTCAAAACATAAACTCGACAACACTTCCTCTTTGCGCATGAGAAATTTCGTTTAAGTTGGACTAAGGGTTTAGAAGTTACAGATTTATTCCCCCCCCCCTTTTTTTGCTCATACCACTGTGTGTTGGTTATCAATTTTTCGGACTAAGCACTGTACAAAGCTTTCTCCAAACAAACTGACGGTCTTTTATGCCAAAGATATAGTACTTGCATTCATCCGTGAACAGAATATTTTTCCAGAACTCTGGAGGCATTTTTATGTGTTCTTTAGTGAAAGCAATTCGTTTCTGTCTATTAACTATCAAAACTGGAGGCTTTTTCCGTGCTACATGGCTTCTATAGTTGGCCTTCGATACAGTAAATCTGGGAATTTCCTTCACAGATTGCATTATAACCCTTTTTTTCGCGTTCAGTTAATTTTGGTGGACGACCAGAACTAGGCTTTGAGATAAAAATTCCAATCTTTTTAAAATTGTTTATCACTATTAATTAATTTTCTGTTTGCCATTTCTTGAAATTATTCCAATTTGAAACAAAAAATTTTCAAAAATCACATTTATGATGAGTTTGAAACAAACACTGCAGTATTGTAGTATCACACAATAACAGAAACAGTTACAAATACCTTTAATTTTTATGTACGCATACTTTTGCATACACGAAAAGTTAGCATACCATTGTTTTTAAGCTGTCAATTATTACCAAACTTTGCAAATGCAAAAAGAAAATACCTATCGTAATTTTCAATGATTACCGTTGTTACTTACGACTAAAATAGCCTGTTAAAATATATATAAATACATATATGTATATAAATTAGTTTGTACATATAATCACCCAATTCACAATTGTTGTCGTAGTGTTGTATGTCATAAATAATTTTCCAAAAATTGTTTCGAAACAAAAACAAAACAATAATAAAAACAAGTAAGAAAGTATGGTAGGTCAAGCCCGACCATATAATACCCTACACTAAGTAAATGAGCAAAAAAAAATTTTCTTTTAAAATTTCAATAATTTATATTTTTGAGTGATTTTCGGAAGTGGGCCTTATATGGGGGCTATGACCAATTATGGACCGATCACCATGAAATTAGGTCGTGTGATTTATGTCTATATTAAAGTTAACTATGTTGAATTTTGTGTGTTTACCAACATTTTTAAGCGATTTATACACGTTAAAGTGATTTTCGGAAGCGGGTATATATGGGGGCTATGACTAATTATGGACCGATCGTAACAAAATTTGGTGACATGAATTTTGTGTGTATAAAAATTATTTGGAGCGGAATTTGTGGAGATACATATATAAATTAAACATTTATGACCGATAAAGTCCAATTTCGGGAGGACATTTGTATGGGGGCTAGGTGAAATAATGGACCGATTTCAGCCAGCTTCAATAGGCTTGGTCCTTGAGCCGAAAAAATAATATGTATCAAATTTCATCGAAATATCTTAAAAATTGAGACCTGTACTCTGCGCACAAGGTTTTTAATCGACTCAGAAAGTGATTCTAAGTCGATCGGTATACTTTAAGGTGGGTGTTAGACTATTTTTTGGACGTTACAAACATCTGCACAAACGCATAATACCTTCCCCACTATGGTGGCGTAGGGTATACAAATTACGACATACAACGATATAACGATACAACGCTACGACACCAATTGTGAATTGGGCAAATATTTTTTGCCAAGTTTACATCATTTATAAAATATATCACAGTTTTTGTTTGTATAAGTGCACAACACAAAACTTAAAAATATTAAAACAAATGTATGTCAACATAAAATAAAAATATCACAGTAAATTTGTCTTATTCAATCACATGTCACAGTCTATTTCAACGTAATCAACAACATCACATGAGGTAACATTTTGATTAGTTATTTTATTGTATTTTAACATAAAGGGTATCAACAACGGCCAATATTTGCAGATTGCGAATCTGCAAATCGTTCAGTCTTCTTTTTTACTAAATAACAGTAAATTTCAGCAACATGTGTATATTTGTGTGTGACCTTTAACTTTATTTATTTGTCCGATTTCAGAAGCAATCTAATATCTTGCAAAACCGTTCGGAATTTTGATTTACTCTCTGAGGCAAAGTTGTCATAAAGAACAAAAATTGTGAATCAAAAAAACTTCATCTTCAAAATTCAAGGAAACAATCAACTACAAAAATGTACCTAAGATCTCAATAAACAACTCACGCACCGACCGCAGCAGCACAGGCAAAGCAGTATGCTCAGCAGCCGCATGAAGGGACGCAGCATACAATATAAAACTGTAGGTCCACACTACGCGTCTTCGCGTCAAAGCATTGACATACCTACTTCGCAATCTACGCTTCAAGTTACATGCTATGCTTTTTAATTTTTTGAATTTTTTTTTCAAAAAACTTATTTTTTTGAGCGATAAAAAAATGTTTGTCGAAATTTTTAATACAAAAAACAAAAATTTGAACTAATTTTTTCAAAAATGAATTTTTGAGAATTATTTTCTTGAATTATTTTCTGGTCTTAAATTTGACTGACTTTAGCGACCTCTGGTGAAGTCTAAGAGAGTCAAATAAAACCAATTCCTACAAATTTATTTGAGTTGTTGTTGGCTATCGATCAACATATATTTTATCATATTTTGAGACCAAATGTTTTTTTTTGATTTTTGTCTATGAGGCAAAGCACCGTGCGGCGTACCGCAAACGGCAAGCTGAATTTCAGAGCCTCTACACTCTAAATGATGACAATTTGTTCGCATACTGCAACGATATAAAAGCTTTGGTGGTAAAAATGGGAATGAACTACATCGCTAGTGAGTGGAGATTATTTATTGATGGTTCTGTTTCAAACTTGAAATCATTCCGCTAGCAATGGGTATTAACATGAAAGAAAGCTATGAAACATTGAAAGATCTAATGAAAAAAATTAAATGGAAGATTTGGTGTGATATGAAGGTCATCAACATTTTGCAAGGGATCATCGATAAGGGCGACTTTCCTAAATTCATTTGTTTTCTTTTCAATTGGGATTCGCGCTAACCTCTGAATCAATTCCAATGTAATTTGTGGAGACCAAGAGGAAGTGAGGAGAAACAACTGAAACAACATAGACTGAAGAATTCACCTTTAATTGCTGCCTAATATCGCTCCACATAAAAATTAATTGTTATAACGCATTCGACTATTTGAAAGGCGTTTTCCAAAGCGTAGCGATGACAAAATTAAAAAATGTTTTGTAGTAAATTTAAAATGAACTTTTGATCACCTCATTGTACTATTTACACTATATTAATTTAAATAAAGACAGAAACTATAGCGGTTTTCACTCTTGGTAGTAAAGTAGGTTTGTTAAGTATGGTAGGTATATTATAAATAATATTATTTACATCAACGCAACAACAAAATGTATTTATTTTAAATTTACATCTCTTTACTACAACTACCATGAAAAGGTCTAGTATATAAGCTTGGTAGATTTACCAAAAAAATAAACAGCTGATTGCCTTACCGCCAAAATAATTTATATTTATTTTTTTATAAATTGTGTGCTAAATATTAAAAAAATAAAAATGAGTGAAAATACTAAACTCAAAAGAAAACGTAGCAAAACAAATAATAAAAGATGGACGATGCCGAAATTAAGCAGTTATTGGAATACCTACAGGAACAACAAGATTTTGAAGTAAGTTGTAAATAATTTGTATTTTTATTGGAATTTTAATTATCTGAACAAATTTTAGAAGCCTACAGCTCAAATCTTTTACAGAAAGTTTTTGGAAACAACAGCATTAGATGCATCTTGGGATATTGTGCGTTGGAAATTAAAAAAATATTAAAGCAAATTATAACAAAGCTGAGAATTGGAGAAAGTCTACAGGTGCTGGCTTGCTTGAAGCCGACGAAGGCGTCACATCAATACAAGGTGGGTAATAGTTTTTAATGTTTATATTTATCGTTAATTAGAATATTATTCCATTTCAGATAAATTAAGAAAGATGAGTCGGTTCTACGGCGAGTTATACGAATATGAAGGAGTTAAGGAGAAGAAAATGTTGCATGCTGTTTTGTTGCGCAACTAAATTGCCTAGTGTGAAAGGGGTATATTTTCGGTCAAAAAACATCCGAATTCCCATTTGAAATTTTTGTGCGGTTTCGACCAATATTGGGCTTAATTGCACACCATTTGGCGAAAGTATACTGGATGAGCAAATAAATGTTTATGCTTTTGGAGACATTGAAGATTACTGCTCAACTCCAGTTATTCAATATGCAAGTACTGCAACCCTAGAAGATGAATCCGCCGACATACAACCATCATCATCATGTCCTCAACAATTAGCTGTAAACTCAGATGTTACCATAATTGATGAATCTGTCGCTATAAACCCACCATCGTCAAATACATATGTCTGTAAAATCCATTTCATCAATAGCATTTTTCACCAAAAAGTTTATAATTTTACCATTTTCAGATTTTTTAGTCATTTTTTAAATTTAATTTTTTTATTTTCAATTTGGAGGAATAACAAAAATCCGCTGCTTAAATTAATTTACAATAGGCACAAAAAAGCTGCTCACGCTTTGCCGTCAAAATAAGTAGTATATATAAAAGTGTGTTACTGACAAAACCGGTCTTTTTTTGTTGGTCTTTTATCACGTAGTGGTGTCCGTATATGATTATATTTCCATGACTTAAAATATTACACATAGTGTAATTATTCATAAGAAATTATATAAATAATCACTATGAATCCAAAAAATGGTTTAAAAGCTATTATATCTCTTAATTGTGATTGTGGATTTGTTAGAGTTTAAAATCAAGAAGAGTTTAATCTTAAATCGGACTGAAGTTAATAAGTCGTGCTTTTCATAAAGAGTTTTTAACATTTCTTAAAACTGTATCCCATGATATTGCTCAAAAATATCTCACTCACGGGTTTGAATGGTCTTTTATTCCGCCACACGCCCCTCACATGGGAGGTCTATGGGAGGCAGCAGTAAAAAGTTTTGAATTTCATTTGAAACGAGTTGCCGGTGCGCATCGTTTCACATTCGAAGAATTTACCACCGTGCTATCTCGAATTGAAGGCGTATTAAATTCCAGACCTATTTCAGCTTTATCTGAAGATCCCACAGACCTGACTGCTCTAACCCCAGGACACTTTTTAAAATCCGACAGTTGAAAATCCATCATTGATTTCTCGATGGGAAAAGCTAAAGGCCATCCATCACCAATTTGCAATACAATGGAAAGAAGGCTATCTGAAATCTCTCCATAAGAGATACAAATGGAAATTTTCCGAGCCCAATTTGAAAATAGGCGATTTTGTAATCATAATTGATGACATTCTGCCTCCTAACGAGTGGCGGTTAGGTAGAGTAGAAAAGGTTCACAGCGGACCAGATAAGCATGTCCGAGTAGTAGATGTACGTACGGCAATCGGAATTCTAACTCGTCCAATTACCAAATTGTGTTATTTACCCTTTAATAATACTCAAAATACTACAAGCAGTGATTAATCTACATTTACATTCCGAAAACTGATTCTCTTTTTCCAACTCGTTTTTGATTCTTATTCGTAGCCTATTCATTTTCAGCTTTTACTAATTTTTTACTCTACCCTTTTAGATACGGAAGGAAGTCAACCACCACGCAACCTCGATGTACACCAGTGTCAAGTGTGTTATCGATATCATTCACTTCGTTTTTGCCGAAGCTTCCTCGCCATGAATTCCACCAAACGAAACCAAGTTGTACGCCAAAACAAATATTGCCTCAATTGTTTTGCACGCACGCACATTGTCCGAAATTGTGAAAGTCCTGACAAGTGCAAGAAATGCGGGTTACTACACCATACCCTTCTTCATCCCACACGTCATCCACGTGTAAAAGCACAACACACCAACATACGCAAGGGTATCGGTTCACACAGCCAAGTTGCTAGCCGCACAAACACAAAACTAAGAGGCAACGGTCAACACCCCCAGTCACACGCTAAGGACAAGGCAGCACGACAACCAAATCAATGGATAATATCTGAGGCAATTCGAACACTGACGCCGTTTTATGCACAAACTCAACAACATCATAATTTGCATTGCTGCAAGGAGTGGCGGCATGTTTAAATCATATTTCAATTTAAAATTGTATTTAAATCATACACATATGAATTGTTATCTATCTTAAGAAACCCTATCTATATATGTTAAGTACGGATAAAGTTAACAGATAGAATTGTCATTTGTTTACCTTTAACTTCGAATATTGTTTAAGCCTTCGTGGCAAGTTAATAATGAAAAAATAAATCACGTTTTCTTGAATTCCCATTAGGTGAGCTTCATTATATTTAATAAAATCCCTTTTTATTTCTCAAAACTAAACCTTAATATTTGTTCTCATTACATACAAATATTTTATAATTGATCATTGCTTGAGCAATTATAAACTATATGCAAAAGCTTTGTCCATATATGATAGGCAGCTATAACTCATCCAACAACAAAGCTCACACACTCTATTTTATTCAGATGGCTTTACGAGTTACCGTGTAGAACTGTCTTGTAGATCAATTAAAATTGTATACAAAATATCCCAGCATCTCTTATACTCGCAGAGAAAAAACTTGGTTGTGGTAAACATAATGACACTTAATCACGACAAAAAAAGTTGAAATTTTTTCTACAAATGTATGATATCCAAAATAAGTAAATATGTAATGTTTTTAAATTAATGGGTCGATTATGGATGGCAACCGAACTTCAGTTGCGTTGTCAGTTGCCTAAATAGTATTACAGATGTCAACTGGCAGTTATCATTTCTGTTGCCAAATTGACAACCAGAAATTTATGGTTGTCCTCTGGCAACGCAACTAGAGTTCGGTTGCCATCCATAATCGACACATAAGTCATCGACACATAAGCCCATAATGTATGTATGTATGTATGTATGTAAAACGTATCAAATGGAATTCATTCAACCAGGTCATTTAGCATGCTCAGTGATTAATATGTATGATGGAAATAAAGAAGGTCGTGAACAAATCAGAGGGAGTACTTAACTAAGAGATAAATACCAACATATAAAATATGAAATTAACTTTAAAAAAATAGTAAATATATGTAATTGTTACTTTGTTTGTTGTAGTAGTAGTAGTAGTAGTACATAATAATAATAAATAATAAACAATATTTTATAATTACCTCACATGGAGGGGGAGCACTTCTATAAGAAGGAACTATTTTAAAGGTTACTGAACCACGTGCTTCACGCTGTATGTAAAAGAAAATAAGAAACATTTTATTAGAACATAGTGCTATATTTCGGATGTGCGGATTGTTATACATATATACATATTATGCACCCTTCACCAGTTATCAAAAAAAAAAAGTTCCCATATTGGTGATAAATTCTTAAACAAAATGTCTAAATTGTTGTCCTAATGCTAGTCGTTGGTAAACTATGTATATCGATTGACAAACCGATTCTTTTTCATGATTTCATGAATATGGTGTCGTACCGATTTTTGTAAAAAAATTTCAACATCGACAGATAGACATTGTTTAATCATCTTCGCAATAAGGATCCAGAATATATGAATGTTTGTTAGGGCTAGTCGATTTGTAGGGACGCAAGGAAAATCGTATACATAAAATTTTGTGAAAATGAGCGAATTCACTTAATTGTGAATAAATTCGAAAAGAATCAATCGATTTTATGACCGATATCTCATTTTGTTCCTATTATATGTGGCTTTGCGATAAAGCCAAAAATCTTAACAATTTCCGCTATTTACACGTAAAAAATATATTTTTTGCTTCAATTTGTTATTATAACTCCGAAACTACTGAGACGATTGAAACGCAATATATATATATGTGAAAATTTGTACATAGCATGGGGAAATTTTTTCAAAGTTCAATCAATCGAAAGAAGAACATTAACTACTCAATTTTATGTATATCAAACAAAAAACTAAAATTTTATGAAAATGAGCGAATTCACTTAATTGTGAATAAATTCGAAAATAATCAATCGATTTTTATGCTCGATACCACATTTTGTTGCTGTTATGTGGCTTTGCGATAAAGTAATAAACCTGAACAATTTCTTCAATTTGTTATTATTACTCCGAAACTACTACGCCGATTGAAACGCTATATATGTATATAAACGGATTAAAGGTTATGTAAATCTCGATCTTTCCGTCACATATACAAGGAACGGAACGACATGTTCAATTGCTAGCTAGCGTTTCCAAACGAGTTATATCAGAAAATGTAGACGCTGTTATGGCGACGACATCAGAGATCAAACAATAATTTTTTTAGTTTCTTTTCTATTATTAAGTTGTATTAAATTTTTTGTAAGAAGACCCCCAGGGGGTGTGCCACTAGCATGGTGGCATACATTTAGACTCGATTGGGGCACTTTAAATGGGTCAAAGTGGGATTTTTAAAAATTTTACCTTTGGGTCAAACTAAGGAACATCAGAATTCATTTTAGAGCAAAGTTTCTTATTTTGTCACTTGGGCGATTTTTAAATCGATCCGTCCTAATGTATGTACATTAGAGTGCTCCAAGATTGTATGGACGAAAAAAACTTTCTAGGTACAGGCCGTCCCCCCCTCTAGAATTGTTCTATGTATTGTAGAAACACGTTGTGTAAAATATTAGGATGATAGGATAACGTTAACTGGTGGCGCAACGACGCTGAAGTTTTGAGGTGCATTTACAAGGGGAAAATATGCAATTTTTTTCAGTTTTTGTAAAAATTTTGCTATTAAATAATGACTTTTACAATTTAATTTAAAAGAATCAAAATGTGTACGTAATTGTCGTTATAATAAGATATAAAAGACAAAAATTGGTGAAAAAATGTTAAAGTTATTAAAAAATCGCCAGGCCATTAACGTGTCTCAGGCCACTAGAACAAGAAATTTATGAACAAAATTAACATATTTTGAGAAATATTAAAATAAAAGCTCATTTTTACTTAAAATATATCCATATTTACTTGTATATGAGTTTTTGTCCTCGTAGGATACCGTTAACCTATTCGCAGGTATGATCAAAAAAATAAAATTTTTTTAACGGCAGTTTCAAAACTCCAATTTCAAATTTTTAAAAATTTTGTTAAACAAATTTCAGAATTTTTTGATCATCACATGAGGATTTATTGACAACATAATAGGGAATAAAAATGTGAAAAAAGTATGTCAATACCTCCTATAGTTTTTCCGTACCTGCGATATAAATTTTGCGATTTTCGAGAAAAACTAATTTTTTGGCCATATTTTGGGGAATGACCAGAATTTCCTTACTGTAATGATTTTTAAGTAAAAGCTATTCAGAATAATATAGTCCAGGTAATTTTAAATATAGTCTGAAAGTTTTACTAAAATCGGAAAACTTTAACCCTTAAATCGTGAAGGTCAAAGGCCAAATTTTTCAATATTTGGAATTTCTAATGGAAAGATAGCGAAATGTTATATATTTTTGGGCCGATTTTGATGAAACTTAAGAAAAATATAAAATGAAGTCTAGTATTCACAATAACAGTACAAAAATGGAAATTAACCCTTAATAGCACTTGGGGTCCAAATGACCCTCAACTTTTAAAATCACGAAGAACACATTAATTTTGACCCCAAGTACTCTTAAGGGTCAATTTCCATTTTTGTACTGTTATTGTGAATACTACACTTCATTTTATATTTTTCTTAAGTTTCATCAAAATCGGCCCAAAAATATATAATATTTCGCTATCTTTCCATGAGAAATTCCAAATATTGGAAAAATTGACCTTCGACCTTCACGATTTAAGGGTTAAAGTTTTCCGATTTTAGTAAAACTTTCAGACTATATTTAAAATTACATGGACTATATTATTCTGAATAGCTTTTACTTAAAAATCATTACAGTAAGGAAATTCTGGTCATTCCCCAAAATATGGCCAAAAAATTAGTTTTTCTCGAAAATCGCAAAATTTATATCGCAGGTACGGAAAAACTATAGGAGGTATTGACATACTTTTTTCACATTTTTATTCCCTATTATGTTGTCAATAAATCCCCATGTGATGATCAAAAAATTCTGTAATTTGTTTAACAAAATTTTTAAAAATTTGAAATTGGAGTTTTGAAATTGCCGTTAAAAAAATTTTATTTTTTTGGTCATAGCTGCGAATAGGTTAACGGTATCCTACGAGGACAAAAACTCATATACAAGTAAATATGGATATATTTTAAGTAAAAATGGGCTTTTATTTTAATATTTCTCAAAATATGTTAATTTTGTTCATAAATTTCTTGTTCTAGTGGCCTGAGACACGTTAATGGCCTGGCGATTTTTTAATAACTTTAACATTTTTTCACCAATTTTTGTCTTTTATATCTTATTATAACGACAATTACGTACACATTTCGATTCTTTTAAATTAAATTGTAAAAGTCATTATTTAATAGCAAAATTTTTACAAAAACTGAAAAAATTGCATATTTTCCCCTTGTAAATGCACCTCAAAACTTCAGCGTCGTTGCGTCACCAGTTAACGTTATCCTATCATCCTAATATTTTACACAATGTATTTCTACAATACATAGAAAAATTCTAGAGGGGGGGACGGTCAAAATTCGCAATTTTATTTTTTTGGAGCACTCTAATGTACATATACATATTTATTTATAAGGTTTCCCAAAATATTTTGGGTTTAGGCATACATTTATTTTTATTTTCAAAGTATTTGTATTTTATTTGTATATGAATACAAATAAAACGATAAATTTATAATCTGTTCATTTTTGATTGATCATTTCAAATAAATCTTTAAAACTGTATTTTCAAAAGCATGGAAACTTGAAAATGCTTTCAAAACATTAAACTTTTGAAATTCAGCACTTCGTAAAAATATAATTTAGTAAGGATTACTGTTCCGTTGTAACTAAACGAAATATCAAATATTAAAATGATAATTTTTCCCACTGGATAAAAGTTAAACACAATCATACAAATTTTTCCAGAACATGTTTTAGGAAAAACGAGGAATCACCGTTAAAATTTGGGAACAATTTTCTTTGGAAAACTCACCCAATAAGCATTATCAAGTAAAAATATAAATTCAAGCCAAATATGTATGTATGTATGTATGTAAATACTTCCAACTATCTCGTTGGAAGTATTTACTGGGAAAGTAAATGAACGGAGCTAATATTTTGAAGAGCTTGTAAGTATTTTAGTACCATAATGCTTATTGGGCTAGTATTAGAATCGATACAATTTGTTATCCTTTAAAACATTTGTTTACATACCAGCATTCGTTGCAATTGTCCCACGGACTGGTTCTGCACTGACTGACCATTGATTTCACGTATCTCGTCACCGACGTGTAGTGTTGCCTGTCGATGAATCATGCCACCGTGCATTATGCGTGCAACCAAACAACGACCATCTTCAGTCATTTTTAAAGTGATGCCCTAGAAGGATCGAGAAAAACATAAATATAAGGAGTGCGCACGAAAAATATATTGCGTACGTTTGTAAATTTGTTTACACACAAGGGAATTTGGTACCGTTTTAGTTTTTACATTTGTCACTATTGTCAAAAACGTGACCTTTGTGGCATAGATTGCTTTCCATTAGACTAAAAATATACATACATATTAAGTGGTACCATAAATATGGTTGTGATTTTATGAAGGGGAGCTATCTTTTGAAATTGTTCCCTACTCCGTCCGAATAAACATTATTAGATGTTATTTAATAAACATTTGAAAAGTACTTAAGTGTCAGTTAAAACTGTGACGGATATTCGAATAATTTGTGCAAATTCAATTAAAACATTTACTGAATATGTTAAAATGAGTAATTGTAAAAATATTATAAAAACAACAAATAAAATCTTAGAGATTTATAAATTATTAATTTGAACATTTCAGCTGTTGTTAATAACATAATAAATATAATAATACAATTTACTTGTTTGTTTTAATTGTATTAAGATTTTTAATAAAAACAGTGTTAAAATTGTGCGAGCAAACAAATGCAACTCTACGGAAATTTACTTAATTTTTAAAATTTTGAAAAAAATAATTGTAAAAAATTGCTAAAAACTATAACAGTGTTGCATTACCATAATTTACTTTTAATACAAACTAATTTAAGGACATTAAAATTCAAAAGGATAAACATTTTATCCAAAAAACGTCATACTCCTATTCCGTTATAAAAATTTAGATATAATTAAGAATTTTGTTATGATTAATGGCTAATTTTGAATTGGATTTTATTGAAATAAAACTAAAATGTTAGACATTAAAGTAATAAAGGCTGTGTTACCTGAACCATGGAAGGTGACATCATATATTTGATGCTGCCCAAACGTACACATGTGGACATTTATGACTATTGCAACCTCCAAAATATAATTTAATGATGCAAATATAATAAGGAGAAACCAATTCAATAAACCATATGTTATTTACAAAAATAAATTGAGCGCTAATGCTTTTCGAAGCAGGCCCTTTATGCTTAAAATTGTGTAGTAGTATGATATGGAAGGTCAATTAACGTAATTTTAATTTATTCGTGTCTGATAGTTTCGATCTGTTACTCGGGCCTATTTTAATTTAAATATTAAGATATTCCCTTAAATATTAAATTAAAATAGTAAAAAATTGCGATAGCTTAGTAATCACGTAAGCTAAATATAGGATTCTATGAAATAGGAACAGTGTCAAATTTAATATTATTTACAGTTGTCTTCCGCTGTTTTGGAATTCGTTTACTTACCAAAATAAATGGATATTTGAATATGATTTAATTATTTGTAATTTTTAAAGACCACATGATGTCATATGATTGTGAAAATATTATTTTAGCATTAAATTTCAGCACCCTTTTAACATAATCTAGTCATATCCTTTTGATCTTGAGCTCTAATACACTCAGTTTTAGGCACACCACCACAATTATTTGATTTCCTTTTCACAGAGAATATCCGCAAGATTTTAAATTGGTAAACAAATAAAAAAAAATTCTTAAAATTTTCTTGGTTTTCGAAAAATTCACCATATTGAACCGAAAATGCATCATTCGTTAATTCTGTTATCCTTTGTAGATTTCATATCCTTGAATTTATTAGTATTAACAGTAAATTACTGTATTGTATGTAACAGTATTATTGTTTTTAGCAATTTTTTATAATTATTTTTTTTTAAATTTTAAAAATTAAGTAAGTAATTAAGTTTTACCACCGTTTTTAACTAAAAATTTTATAATTATCCTTACGTAAAACAATATTGGACAAAATGTCAATTAATCGGGTTTCTGGTTTAATCTGTTAATCGAGCAAATAATTAATCGGGGTATAGATTTAATCGGTTAATAATCGGTTAATTTTAAATTATTCGATTAACCGAATAATTTCTATTTAAATTTTAAAGTGAAAATAAAACCACGAATTTTCTGTACTTATTTGAGTATTTTATTAATAAAAAGAACAAAAACATAAAAAATAAACGAAACATAACAATTCAACCAAAAAGTAAATAATTTGCTTTAGTTTTAATAAAACTCGACTTAGAAAAAATCTCTCTCGCTGATTGTAGATTTTGCAAAAATCGAAATTTTTTTTAAGCATATAAAATCTATACCAGCACTGTGGTTCCAAATCAAAATCTAGGTGGACAAAATTATTTGGCGCTCTTTTTATATAGAATTGGTATCTCCGATTCCAAAAAAAATCTTTAAAAGATCAATATAAACTTTTTTTCAAGTTACAGTAGGGTCTAGAATCTAGACCCTAGATATACATATAAAAAACATTAATAAAAAATTAAAAAAATACGTTTTCATGTCTTTCTGAAACTAAATTTTTAAAAAGATCTGTATTTACTATATTTCAAGTTACAGTAGGGTCTAGATATATAAAAATCAATAATAAATAAATAAATATTTTGCTGTCGGCAACAATTTTTTTACAAAGACATTCCCCAGAAGTTTCTTTAAATGATCTATATAGTCATTGGACGGACTTCGACGGTCTTTTTTTTGGCAAGCTATATAACATTCTTAGAAAAAAAAATATCAGTATATTTGAGAACCAAGTTTAAAGGACTATAACAGGAAAATGGAGAGGCCCATAAATATAAGATATACATTTAATAAAAGCCTATATCAATGTTTATCTATGTTTTGAAGTATGAATTTCTATATGGTAAAACCATTGAGATATATCTAATTTAGTAAAGCAGTAAAATATTAAAAAAAAAATAACGAAAATATGATTCAAATTTTGTTGAAATGGCGCTTCTGTCGAGAAAACGAAATGTCCAATTGAAAAACCCATTTGTATTGGAGGAGAGCAGATTGTCAGCTTCCGAAAAAACTTAGTTTTTCCAAATTCTGAAGATACCGATTTTCATAATTTTGTCCACATAGATTTTGATTTGGAACCACAGTGCATTGAGGTCGTTTTTAGATTTTAAATACTTTTAATAATTTCGATAAGTTCTGATAAAAACTCATTTCAGTAGTGTTTTCAGTTTCGTTTATTATCATGTTCTCATTCGACAAATACATGTCGATGGCTTAATATAGAAAGGTCGTATCTCGTTTTTTTCTAAATCGGGTTTTTTACATATTCTGGTAGACAAAACTCAAGTCTTTAAAAAATTTCAGTTTTCTATGTTGAAGAATGTTATTCTTTTACAGTAATTTAAAAAAAACCCTAACTCATTTCAAAAATAGTTTGAAAGAAAAACCCTTAACTCATTTAATGTTGAATGCATATTATTTGGTTTATATTAAAACAAACAACTTTTCTAAAAGTATTTTTTTATATATTACAATTTTTTAGTTGTTAGTTTTTGGCTTTCACTTTCAGATTTTATTGAGTTTTTTCCTTCTCCAGTAAAGTAAGTAAAAGTTGAGATACAACCTTTCTATATTAAGCCATCGATGTAAATTAAATATGTCAGTTGTTACAGTTGTATTTTAATTAAAATGGAAAAATAAATAAATACAAAAAAAATATGTTAAAATGCAAACAAAATTTCGGTTAATCGACACAAATTAATCGGTTTATTTGTTATTCGAAAATCGGTAATTTTTAATTATTCGAACAGTTAACCGACCAAAATTAATCGGTTAGCCGATTGAATACCCTACTGTTTATACAACATTTGGGAGTATGTACGTATGCATGTACATTTTTATATATATAAAACTATAGTTAAATATGAAATTTTGTCTTTCTATCATGATTGTAACTCGTGCCGACTTGCGATTTAGTTTTGTGGTGCATTTACAATTTTTTCAGTTTTTGTAAAAATTTTGCCATTAAATGATTACTTTTGCAATTTAATTTAAAAGAATCGAAATGTACACGTAATTCTCGTTCTAATAAGATATAAAACAGCTACGTTTCTTGTTCTAGTGGCCTGAGACACGTTAATGGCCTGGCGATTTTTCAATAACTTCAACATTTGTTAACCAATTTTTGTGTTTTATATCTTATTAGAACGACAATTACGACACATATCGATTCTTTTAAATTAAATTGCAAAAGTAATTATTTAATGGCAAAATTTTTACAAAAACTGAAAAAATGCATTATTTCCCCTTGTAAATGCACCACAAAACAAAATCGCAAGTCGGCACGGATTACAATCATGATACAAAGACAAAATTTCATATTTAACTATAGTTTTATATATATAAAACAATTGGAGGGTATGCGTTCCGAAATTCAAAAAAAAAATTGTTTGGGACAATCTAATGTACATATGTATGCATTACTTACCATTGGTTCATCAGTGTTCTTTTGGAATTGCACTAAACGCACACGTGTTACATGCTGTAACTCTGCTGTGTCTGCATTTTCCAAATCTTCTCCATTGCAATAAAGAGGCATCGGAGGCGGCGTTACCCGTAGAGCTTCCTCTCCGTAAACATCTCGTGCCACAACATCATGAGTATGCAATAATGCCTTTAAAATGTAGGAAATATAGATAAATCAATATATAAATATTTTCTGGATTTCTGCGGTATATGAATAATAATAATAACCCAATAAACCAGTAAACGATATGATAGCGAAAACGATATTAAAAATTTTAACCCAAAATGATTATTAAGTCATTGATTATTAGCGAAATACATATCATGATTTACTGCAACAACGTCATAATTCAAAAAACCTATGCACCATTGCATAGTAAATAAGTTGTTTTAATAACTGACATTGTCTTGTGAACTACATAGCTTCTAAAATTACACACAGGATCGCCATAGAAGCAGTTTGTCCTAATTTTTAATTTTGTCTAAAAAAAACGATATATAATCGGTTTAAAAACTAAAAATGCGACTCTTGAAAAATTAAATTTTTTCGAGTTATGATAACGTTGCAGCAAATGAACGATAAGTGCATAATACTTTTGTAATTTTGACTTATGTAAGATAAAAAATACAGTTAACCTTATTTAGGTTTACTGCCCAAAAAAAGCAGTTACGGCAAATAATTTACATGTGATTTTTCATCTAAAAATAACGATAAATTTGCTATTTTAGCTGCTTTTAGCTACTTTTAAAATGATTAGGAAGTTTACAACATATTTTTTTATTCAAAATTCTATTTTTCTTATTTTGTTTCGATTTAATTTTATATTAGGCAGCTAAATAAACATTTTTGTAAGAAAAATGTTATAGTTTAAAAAAGTATTATGCACTTATCTTAAATGTGCAGGTATGAGCAATGAACTTAAATTAACTAATTTACATGGAGTTTGGTAAATAAATATGAATGAAATCTATAGCGAATGCTAGCGAAATCTATATCACAATTCCCTGGAAAAACGATATTATAAGGAACGGTACAATTTAGTCCGCAAATACTATCATTTGTGATAGGCAAACGGCAGATGGCATCGTTTTAATATCATTTGGTTTACTGGGAATAAGAAGTAAACATATTCAGCCCAATTATGAATAAAAATTCCCCTGGAGTTTTTTCCATTTTCCCATTTTTCCTATTCAAATTCAATGGGGAACAAACTCACAGGGAATTTTTTATTCATAATTGGGCTGATTATGGCAAAAGCTAAAAGGTTTTTGTATTTTTGAAAATTCGTTGATATTTTATTCAAAATAAAACAAAAAAATTAAAAAAAGTTAAACAATGATAACAACCTCTTTTTTTTATGAAATTTGTAAGCAAAATAATATTGTATAATTTTAACATTTGATTTGTATTCGTTCTACAATTTTTAATAACTTAATAACTTTCTGAGTCGATTGTGCGCAAAGTACAGGTAGCAATTTTGAAGATATATCGATAAAATTTGGAACGTATAGTTTTTTCCGCGCAAGGACCAAGCATATTGAATTGGGCTGAAATCGGTCCATTATTTCACCTAGCCACCATACAAATGTCCTCCCGAAATTGGACTTTATCGGTCATAAAAGTTTAATTTATATAAGTATCTACACAAATTTCGCTCCAAATATGTTTTATATATACGAAATTCATGTCACCAAATTTTGTTATGATCGGTCCATAATTAGTCATAGCTACCATTTCCGAAAATCACTTTAACGTGCATAAATCTCTTAAAAAATATTGGTATACGCACAAAATTCAACATAAATAAATTCCATATAGACATAAATCACACGACCTAATTTCATGGTGATTGCTCCATAATTGACCATAGCTCCAATAGCATAAGGCCCACTTCCGAAAATATGTGACGAATATAAATTATTGATATTTTAAAAGAAACATGTTTTTTGCACATTTACTTAGTGTAGGGTATTATATGGTCGGACTTGACCGACCATACTTTCTTACTTGTTTTAATTCTATGTATGCATTCTTAGAGAACACTCTTTTGGTAAAATTACCGTATCCAAAGTTTAGTACAAAAATAATAATATTTTCTTATTGAAACAGGTTTATTTTTATAATTCAATATATCGAGGGCCTATATTCAAAACTCTCTATCTTAAAAAACAACTTTTCAGGAAAGCCAAAAAACAGTTTTTTGTCGCGTATTACTTGAGTTATTAAAATTCGGTATGCTAGAGGGTTTTTCTTCTCAAAATATTCAATGTGTATATAAAAATGAAAAGATAGAGGATTTTGCATTTTAATAGAATTAAATTATTTTGATTTCATTTATGCCATCTGTCAGTTTTTAACGTGATTTATTTAAGATAACGGCTAATAATACAACATAAGATAAAAAAAAACTTTAAAAGTATACACTTTTTAAGCAAACTCCAACTTTAACCATTTATTTTTATGCCATGGAAATTATGTTTTCCAAAAACAAATTGGTAAAATATTTTCATGGTAATTCATTTTTTTAAATGATTGAAAAATGTAAAATTCATGTTCAGCATTCAAAAATTAGTAGGAAAACATGAATTGCAAGATGAAATTATTCCAAAAAAATATTTGAAAATTATTTGAAAAGATAGAGGCTTTTGCATTCGGAAAAAAATAATTGTATAACATAGAGAAAAACAAAAATGCAAATAAAACAGCAAAAGACAATAGGTTGTAAGGAATTCACACCATAGATGAGGGCTGTTTTACTGAACATTTTACTATCAAAAAGTAATTTTCGTGAATATCAAAGATAGTGGGTTTTGAATATAGGACCATGTTTGTAAAACAGCAGAATGTCATTTTTATCAACATCATTTATTTGCCTTATAATATAAATTCAGTATCTATTTATTTAAATTCATCCATTTCAACAGCTTCTGGGAAATGCAAAACTAAAGGAATTATAGAAATATTGGTATCGAACAATTGGGGATTTATTACGATCAGTTTTTAATACTAATTTGTATGTTGAAATATCCATACTTGAAAGACTTGCGATTACTTTACCGCGTAGATATATTTTGTCTAGTGGTAGTTGGTTATCATCATCCTCAAAGTTTTATGATTATTTTAATGAGAAATATGTACATTATATGTAGACACATTATGGAAATATAACGTTTAGGATATAATTTTTAAAAATTTAAACTTTTTAAAATTACCGTACAAATGTAGAAATTACCTGCCTACCGTACGGAGGTCTAAATTACCGTACAATACGGTAATTACCGTACGGTTAACATCACTGTTTATATGAGATACGATTTTACGTAATTTTGAAGATATTTGACAGTAAATTTTCAGATTTGACGAAAGACAAGATCTCAATGTACAATAAATATTGAAATTTACATTCAATTTGTTAATAATTGATTTTGAAAGAAATAAAAAAAAAACAATTATAACTGAGCTTCGAACTACTTAATTGATTACATTTGAGCTTAATTGACAAAAATCATAATTCGGAATTAAAAAATGTCAGCCATTCTTTCCATAAATCCATTCCCAATATCCAATTCTTTAACTTCATTCAAAGGCTTTTATTTAAATAAAATTAATTCATCGTTGAATTAATTCATAATAGAATTAATTTAAAATTAAATATCAATAGAACCTTTTCGGCATTTAATAGCACAGGATGGGAACTCGCCATTTTAGTAAAAAGCAGAAGCTGATGAATTGCTTAAAATCAGAGTGGGAATCAATACCATCCACATAACTAACAAATCGTATAGAATCTATGCCAAAACCGTGCGAATGTGCGGATGTCATAAGAAAAGAAGGTTATCATAGGAAGTACTGAAAGATGCTTAAGTTTCGAACAGTAATATATTGAGTTAATTTTGTTTTGGTTATATCATAGCTTTCCATGAAATGGAATTCAACTTTTGTTCTTATTATTAGAATGTAGGTACATTATACAATATACATAAATTAAGGACCCTATTATGAGTTGCATTCGACAAACGATATTCGTTGGCTATCGAATATCGACTATCGAATGTAAAATTCGTATTATAAGTTGGCATCGCTGTCGAAAATTTCGTTGTGCATCGAATTTTTCAACGAACACAATTTTGCTTTCGACACTGCAAATAAAATTAAAAAAAATTCTGAAAATGTAAGTATTTGTAATTTTATTTGTTTTGTGGTGAATTTTGTGCAGGTCAAATGAAAATTCGTTCGATAAGCTATTTCGACTACAGTCGAAAATCGAATTTAGTTCATAATAGGCACCTAAATGTCTTTAATTTAATTTCTTTGATTGTTTTATACGGAAATGTTGCTTAGGTTTCGACCAATACTGTATGTTAATAAAAACCACTAAACTTACAATTTTGATTTTTTTATTTGACTGAAATTACACTCTGATACAAAATAACACTTTTTGTGAGCCTAGGTGAGGACATACTAAAACCGTTTTCAAAGATTTTGAAACACCCTCAAAATTTTGAGTTATTTTTAGGGCAGGTCGTACTTTAGTACCTCTTACTCAAGCACTTTAACACAGATTTCGAAATTACATAAAATGTATATTCCAAAAAATTGTGTAAGTTGTTATAAAAAGTTTCGATTTACTTTTTCTTTTTTTCCTAATTTTACAAATTCAACAATAGTTATTTTAAATTTTTTCTATGAAAACCTATTTTGTTTTGTACAGTGATTTAAAGACAATTTTATACAGACAAAAATTAGACATTAATTGTTAAAATCGACATATATTTGCAAAAGTTATCGAACTTTTTCGAAAAAAGTTCGAAAAAAATTACCTTGCAAATTAAGGATTGTACAAATATTTTTTTTTTTTTTGAATAGTTTTTTGTTTTTTTATTTATATGCGCTGGGGGAGAAAATACTAAAAGACAATTTTCATCCGATTTGAATAATTAGAACCATATTTTGTTAAGAACTAGTTTTTCTTTATACTTTTTTATAAATTTTTACAAGCTTTCATTCAGAATAAGCAATGAAAAGCGACAAAAATCAAAAAAAAATTATAAATTTTGTTTGTCTTTTTGATATTCTTAACAATAAAAATAATACTTATAACTTACAAATGTATCAAAAACTGCACGCCATTTTAAAGCGTAATTAGTTTCCATTCCAAACCAGTTAAACAGTTTAAAGTCGTACAAAAACTGACTAAGTTACATGTCGTTAAGTCGACGAACATAACAGAAAACGGTTTTTTTAGAATAACTTCTGAATTTGAGGGTGTTTCTGAAATTTTTAGACAATTTGTAATGTACTCAGCAAGACCTATAACCCACGATAGGTCGTTTTCCAAGTTTTTTTTTACCATCGTAGCACCGTGTTATTATTACAATTTACAAAAAAAAAATATATATTTTTGTTGTTCTAATCACTAGTGATGAAATTTTGAAACTTTTTCCATTGTGGTTTTTATAGTGCTTTATGTCACTTAGTTCGAACATGTTGTCCATCTCCGTTTAAAATCTACCACACTCACTTTTAACAGGAGCCCAATATCTTTTCACTGGCGTTAGCTACAGGCAGACTTGGGCGTTACCAATTACTTTTCAATTACCAATTACATTACATTTAGTTGGTAATTGAAGAATACCAATTACTAGTAATTGTAATTGAAATTTTGCCAATTACAAATCCAATTACATTTTGTAATTGGCAACCAACAATTACAATTACAAGTAATTGTTAATTGGTAAAGTAATTTCAAGTAGTTGATAGAAAAGTTATTCTAATTATGAATTGATGAACTGTCATTACTATTTTAAACTCGTTATTTTTTCGAAATATCGAGGTTTTTATATTCCCAATACATAACCTATTTTTTTGTAATTTTCTTCTAAATGTTGGGTAATACAGTTTAGAATGTGCAATTTTTTTAGAATGAAATTGGTCTACTAAAACATTTGTTTCTTTTGAGTATAATAGTTCTGGTAGAATTTTTATATTTAACACTTCAAGACATTTCGGTGAATATAGTTTTTAATTAAAATGAAACATTAATTAAAAATTTAATGCAATATTTAGATAATACCCCGAACTCTTACATACTAAAAGAAATATTTTTTATAATTTAAAATTCTATGTAATTAAATCATAGGACTTTCTTATTGTAATACACATTTGAATCTACAGCAATAGAAATACATAATTTGCAGTTTTTTAAATATCGCGAATTTTTTATTTACTTGATATACAGCTTTTTTGGTGGAGATATCTTAAAATTGTTATCAAAGTGATAATATCAAAAACACTACTATTTTTGTATCAAATAGATTTATTTCTAAATTGTATATCAAGGAATTGTCTAAGTTGCGAATTTGAATACTAAAGTAAGCAAAATACAATTGGAAAGCAGTGTCTGTAATTGATTTCCGCTGAGCTTTTAACATATATTCGCCACAAATGTAACAAAACATACAAGGATCTTCTTACAGAATCTTATCTTTCTAGCCATAATGAAATAATATAATAAGAGAAATTATATTTATAAAAAAGTAGCAAACTAAATACTAATGTGCTGTTTTTCTATAGCGAATGAGCGTTTTGAGGGGACGTTTTACATGTATTTTGTTTTTGTTACAATAACAAAACACATGTTAAATTTCCACTCAAAGTACTCGTTCGCTATAGAAAAACAGCACATAAATTTAAGTATAATCATGCAGGTGTTAAACATTCAAGTTTATAATCACGATTAACATATTAAAAATATTGTAAAACTTTGAGTGATTTGCCAAATAGTTCAGTATATTTTCAGCGAATTTTCAATCCTTTTATATAAATTAATTTATTGATATATTTTTATTGTACATCGTGAAAAAATTTTAAACCATTTTATCATAGGTCAAACTTATAAGGATGAAACTGAAAAATGTTAATTTTCAACATCCTTGCGCTATCACCAATATATCCTGGAATTTAGATAAATAAAATTGATGTAAAAAAAAAGATAATTTTGTGTAGAATACCAGTACAAAACTGTTGCAATATTCAACCAATAAGAAAAAAAATTAAACCGCGATATTTTCAAAACGAGAGCTGCCCAAAAAAACTAAAAATAGTTTTGAAAATTAAATGTTTTATCAATAAAATTTCCGGCAAAAATGTTTGCAGAATATTTTAATCGTTTTTGAAAGGATTAAATGGGTCAAATTGACCCCTAAATAGAGGAGCTAGAGGGTTAAGATCTTCCACAAAAATGATCCCAATAAAATTCCACAATATAACTCTGACAATAAGACATTCAGACATTTACTTACAACAATTTTTTCATTTAGTTCTCTTGACCCACTTGAAAAAAAAAAACTCAGAATAGCTGGACTATAAGTTTAGTCTACAAAAATTATCTACTCAACATGTCCTTCAGAATTATGGGGTCGCTATTCTGTTCCAAAAATACTGTTGGACACTGCAATTTAAAGGGTATCCAAAATACACGAAAATTACGTCGAATCCAGACTTAACATTAGGAGCATTGAAAAATTACCCAACAATTTTAAAGGCAATCGAGCGATACCTTGTCTGTATCTGTAGAGAGACTTTTTTCATTTGCTGGAATAGTACTATCTCCAAAACGTCCGAAACTATCCGATGAACAGTTTGAAAAATTGGTTATTTTAAAAGAAAATAAAGATTTTGTTTAAACTTTATAGTTTTTAAATGTTTAGTTTTCCAAAATTTTGTACATTTCATGAAGTTTTTTAAATAACAAAAATTATATGATTTTTTTCTTATTGGTTGATTTTTGTTAATTATTTTTTTAAATTATTGCTACTTCTTTTTGAAAATATAAAAGATTAATAATAAAGTTATACATTAATGTATTTATGTGTTATATTGATTAAATAATATTGAAATATTGTGCTATTTAATGGTAATAACATATTTGGTTTCTATTAAAATTTTTTATGTTTTTGTAATGTATGAGTTATGTAATAATTACATTGTTGGTAATAAATACTTTAAAAGTAATCATTACACATTTTTAATCAATTACTTTCAATTTCAATTATATTTTACCCCTTACATGTAATTTGTAATTGGCAATATCCAAATACCAATTACATTTAATTGGTAATTAGCAATAACCAATTACCAATTATATGTAATTGGTAATTGGCAATAACCAATTACCAATTATATGTAATTGGTAATTGGCATTAACCAATTACCAATTAAATGTAATTGGTAATTAGCATTCACCAATTACAAATTACATATAATTGGTAATTGGTTATTGCCAATTACCAATTACACATAATTGGTAATTGGACCTGTAATTAATTACAAAATGTAATTGGTAGTGCCCAAGTCTGGCTACAGGCAGTTTGGAGGATTTGCCTTTTCTTTGCACAAATACCACATTATTGTTCTTTTACCACTCAAGACCTTTCTTACCATAGTGACAGGATGCCAAATCAGGCCAAAAATAAGTGGACACATTAAGAAGTCTTATGAATTGAAGCATCCTTTTTTGCAACCATTTCTTGAACTTTTTGGAAAATTGTTTGGTTTTGAGTCCTAAAATTTTCTACAACATTCCCTCGACATCAACAACATGAAAATGTTGACCCGGAAGCTGCAAAAAATTGTCCATATGTACGTTTCGTCATCCATTATGCAGCAGGTATTTTTTTTTTTGTATAAAATTTTACTTCAATTTCCGAGCTCTGTCTTTGGCCTCTAAATTTTTAGCAGAGTTCCTGTCAAGAACTTTTTGACCTTTGTATGTTTTTAAACTTGCATTGGCTTTAACTTTTCGTACAAAATAGTCCGAGTACTGAGCTAATCGGACTGCTTTCCTACCGGAAGTGTTGGGAGCTCTTTTGAAAACGTTATCATTAAACATAATAACTGACAAGCTTTACAAAGGTAACTTGATCAAAAAAAAATCAAATAATACTTCCCAATAAGCATTTTTACTGGAATTTAAGTTGAAAGCAAGTGTAATTCAAGCCTTGAATTATAGTCAAGCAATTGAATTACAGTTGTATTACACTTTATTTCAATAGCATTCTCCAGTAAAAAGGAAACATAAATTCAAGCCATATGTTTTTTGTTTGAAAAATAAATAAATTTTCAAATATTTTTCATGTTTAAAGTATAATTAATTACATTTGCATTCAAGTCAAATTCCAACAAAATGTTCAAGAGCTTGAATTTTTGGGGCTTTGGTGCTTACTGGGTTGGGTTAAAAGTTTTAATGAAAAACGTGTGTTAAGAATTGTTTGATCTCAGTCCTTATGGACAATTATAATAATAACCGAATTAAGATTTGTACATTTTGATGAAAGTTCATTCGATTTCAATATTTTTTGGAAAAAGGACAAATAAATTATTAACTTATCAAACTTAATAGTTTTACCAAATTCATCAGCTAACATTGAGCGTATTATTTTTAGTCAAATAAATATGTATAAATAAAACTAAGACAAGAAATACTTTGTAGACAAAACATTTAATCAAATTATATATGTCGTAGCGTAGCTATCATGACAAGATGTAAACCGTAAACTAGTGATGAATCTCAAAAACCAAGACACAGTCTTACAGTTAACATTGGACTCAATTTACACAACATTTGCTGTACGACTATGTCGCAGTAATTGAGCGATATTTAAGTAACACATTTTATGAACACAACAACTTTCACTTTCAATCGCGAACAAAAAAGATTCTCTTTGAAATTGAAAAAATCAAATAACTATGGCACTTTTTAAATATTCTAATATGTACCATGCTACATACTAAATTAATGTTAATAAAGTACTGCTGTAAAAACTGTTGAAGTACAATTTTTGCACTTTTTCGTTACGTTGATCATACGGGAAACGTTATTAAAACGGCTGATTGATTGGCCTTACAATTTCTTTAAAATGCCTTGTTGAAAAATTTTATGTAAAAACGAACAAGATAAAATAGCGTGGGTAAAAGGTTTAATAGAAGCAATCGTAGTTATAAGAACAACACAAAAATATATGCGTAAAATAAAACTGATGGACCAAAAAAAGTTTATGGAAAGCCATCAATACAAATACAAACAAATTTAGCAATAATGGTTTAAAATAACGTCACCAGGCTATCGATTTGTAAACCTTATGCAAACAGGTTTTAATTTAGCAGGAATGCAGCTATACGATAAGAGAAAATTTTAAGGCTCTGGACCTCGTAGTAATACAAATTTTTTGTAATTATTTTTCATTTACAATATTTACCAAAATGTTTTCCTTCAGAAAAATATTAATATTTAATTTTTTTTTATTGGGTGTATGACTAAAAAATGCGGGAATTTATTCGTAGTATTGGGCATTGTATTTCTGGCAACATGTGGATCCAAGACAAAAGAATGCTTTTGAGTCCAAGAACGAATAAAACCAATATCGGATACTCGGGTGAGACAAAACTTCCCAACAACTTCATTCTAAATACTTTTTAACAGATATTGCAACATGTGGCATATGTGAAAAATAACTATTATTTTTTATTTGATCGAATAATCGAGAAATTTTACTCGATAATTGACAACCCCACTTTATATAGATAGACGAGATGTCTCCAAATCACAAGAATCAATTTTTACTTTAAGACAGAAGGCCGATTGAACAAACCACATTGCTGTCGTTTATACCAAAACAACAATGGGAATATTATTGACAGCCATGATAAGTACATTGTTACAATTCACTGTAAGTAGAAAGATATTTTTTGTACCGAGTTTAAGATACTGTCTTCTATGTTTACACATTATTAACAAAAATGATTATTATCAATACCGGGGTAAATAAATGGTTGCACATCTATCCATCCATCCATCCATCCATTCACTCATACATACGTATTGTGTTTATCATTTCCAAAGGAAATGAATACATTTTGTAAATTCTGACAGGAGATGATTTTTGAAAATAGGGGAGGAATGTTTCAAAATGTTTTTTTTAAGAATTTTTTTAAAGCTAGTTTCTAGTACGGCCAAGATTAGCAGAAATACGAGTAACAATGAAATGTTCTAATAAATAAATGGAGTCGCTTAAATTGTGGAAGGATGCCGCAAAACTGTATAATAGAAATTCGTAATGCATTGAAATTTAATACCTACTATACCAATCTATTTAAGACATTTAAATTAAAGTGTTCCTTCCACCTCCTACACCCAGAGAAAAATATAGTTCATGTTTATTGCAAAAATTTAAAAATTTTCACAAGTTTTGTTAACCATATTATAGTGACAGTCATTATTTATACGATTGTTCAAAAATTTGTACAAATATTGAAATGGTTACAGTAAACATGTACATTGTACAACTATATTTTTTTCTCTGCCTGTAATTACAAATGTTAATAGAATGCATACATAGGTAGGAGCCTATTATGAACTAAATTCGATTTTCGACTGTAGTCGAAATAGCTGATCGAACGAATTGTCATTTTGGTATTATGGCGCACATTCGTTGCTTACAATCTTAGACCTGCATAAAATTAACGAAAATATGTCAGTTAGTGGTATTTGGTCCACCAAAATCAAATAAAATTACAAATACTTACATTTTCAACAATTTTTTTAATTTTTTTGCAGTGTGTTCGTTAAAAAATTCGATGCACAACGAAATTTTCGACAGCGATGCCAACTTATAATATGAATTTTACATTCGATAGCCAACGAATATCGTTTGCCGAATGCAACTCATAATAGAAGCCATATATTGTATTGACTGATATTTGATATTGAAATTGGGAAGATGTTGACAAAATGAAGAAAGTTTAATTTTTGCATCTTGTTTTTATTCGGTTTCGGATTTTTTGTAATAAATACATAGAGAAAACAGATTCGTTGTGGTAACCGAATTTGTCGCCAATCGAATTTAGTCAGTTGTATGTACTATCTCAGTAAAGCAACGTTTCCGCATACACCGTAATCGGCACCGAAAACGAAATTCCATACATTTGAAATATTTTTAAGATAGTTTAATAAGAATTTAACATACTTTTAAATTGTATTATTGTTTTGATATTTATCACAAAAATATTTTACATAATTTTAAATTCAATTTGTGAAGTCATTCTTGACATACTGTAACTTGTTTGTTTTAAATGTTGTTGCAAATTAAATTGCCTTAATTAATTTTTTCATTTTCCGCTCACAGACTCACAGCTTATTTGATGCAGATAAAATACAAAAACGAAGACGAATAGCGTCTTTTCTTTTCTCAACTTATTTTTATAAAAAATTTTTAAAAATGACCATAGCTTAGCGCCTAAACAGAAAAAAAATGCACTGTACCGTTATTTCATTATCAGAGAAAGTATAAAATACACTGCATCATTTAAGCTGTGAGCTTATTTTAACAAGAAAATTCTTTTTTTCATTAATATTTCTTCAATTAGATTGGTATTTGTTATTTTTTCTTCCTCAGCATTATAACAGGACATAATCATTACCAGGGATACCGGAAATATGCTCTAAAAAAACCGCTTTAAGAGCTTTAAATATGCAGTAAAAACTTTAAAATATGCTCTTAAAATTTAAAAAATATGCTCTTAAAAAAACAAACTTTTACATAATTTTAAACAAAAAAAAATACTTTTATTGAAAAAAATCAATACAATTCATTTCTAAAAAGGTAAAGTAACATAAAATAAACAAAAATAACACAAACTAAAACAAGTATAACAAAAAATAAATACAACATTAAAACTATAGGAACTTAAGCTATGAAAAAGCCTCGAGAGAGAGGTATTTTTTGAAGATATTTTATATAAATATAAAGTCACTTCTTCAATTAAGTTTACTATTGCAATAAATTACAAAATATTGACTCAAATTTAATAAAAATCGTTGCCTATTGGATCTGAAAACATTTTTATATATAGAAAATGTTCTTTTGACATCAATTGATGTTATAGGAGCAAATTGAAAAGACAATATTTCTTTAACACTTAGAACGGTTAAGTTTGAGTTAGAACTAAAATTTGATATTTAGATGGCGCTATTATTAAAATAGTGCTTATTTTATATTAAAAGAAGTATGAGAGCTACATTCAGCTGTGCCGAATCATATATACCCTTCACCAAATTATACTTCAAATTAAAAAATTTAAATATTTTTAGGTGAACAAACATTTTTTTTTAAGTTTTTTAATTTTTTGGATAAAAATTTTTGTTTTTAAATTTTAATTTTTTTTTTTAAACTTTAAAAAAAAAAAAAATTCGTGAATAAAGTAAAAATATGCTATTAAACAGTAAAATATGCTCTAAAAACCCAAAAATATGACATAAATATGCTCTTAAAACAAATATATGCAAACATATGCATTTAAGGATAAAATATGCAAAAATATGCACTAACAAATCGATGCCAAAATTCTTAAATAGTTCTGAAACGTGTAAATATCTTATCCATGTCATCATTAGACTCACCAGAAAAAACATGCATTTGCATATTTTGGTTTCCCTGATCATTACATTTTATATAAAATTTGTTTGATAAATTGAATGAACATTGACTAATTTTCTCTGGTTGAATATTCGTTTTTTATTATGGCCTGTCCAACTGTTTCATTGGAAATGACTACATCACATTCTTCTTCAAGTTCCCTAGGAAGAGTTCTGGTTGAAATCTGAGCATTTTAATGAAGTTGTCTGACATTAGGCTCTCAGTTATTTTAGGTCTAGGGATACCACTACATTTTAACGCTCCTCTACCCTCATTTCAGCTCGTTCTCAAACACTATAAATTATATTTTGTGTTGCCAAAAACTTCCCCAACAACATTGCGGCCATCGAAAATTTTATCTACACGACCGTGCAATCGATACCTTCCAAAATTTAAATTGAATTATAAAAAAGCCTTAAGGTAGGGTCAAACTTGGTAAATATTTACTCAAAAAAGAGTAACCACTTTTTTAGCACAAATTTGTTTGACGTGTTTACTCTTACAAGTGTTTTGCAAGATCAAACAGCATCAAATAAAATAAAATTAAATTTTTTGATTTGAATCATCCTAAGTAAAAAAAGTTTTTGAAATAAATGAAAGAATTCAAATACATTTTATTTAGTGGTTACGTCTTTTTCGTCAAATACATGACATTTCCTATTTTTCTTTCTTTCTCATCCATTGTTTATCCATGTTTATCCACGTATATTTTTCTTTTTTTCTGATTTCTTAATATCTTTGTTACAATTTGTCTAAATCTATCAACGTGCTTTGAACGCAAGATTTTCGATGGATCTTAATATTCTGAAGTTTTGTTTAATTTTATATTAGTGGAAAACTGTTAATGCCCAACCATAACTGTCTCAACCTTAAGTTTCTTTTTTAAATGTATCCAAAATTTTGTTAGGAAGTTACCCAAACAACACAATTTAGAAATTTACATTTAATTTGTTACGTATTTTTACGTATTGAATTTGAATAGGAAAAATGAGAAAAGGGGAAGAACTCCCGGGGAATTTTTATTCATAATTGGGCTGTATGTGTTCAATTTTAATAATTGTGTGAAACTAAGCTCATTTAAGTCAACGAAAATTCATTTCAGATAAGTCGATTATGGGTACTCTCATTTTTTCTTTAAGTAGCCTAGACCAATTATCATTCGACCTTAACAAATTAGTAAAATATAGAAATAAAAAATTACAATACAAACAATATAATTGTATTAAGAAAACAAACTAATGAAAAAAAGAAAATATGCAGTTATGAGTCAAATATGCAAAAATATGCTATAAAACGCAAAATATGCAGTAAAGAGCCAAATATGCAAAAATATGCACTAACAAATCGATGCCAAAATTCTTAAAATTGCCTGAAACGGATAAATAACTAACTCATATGTTTATACGACGCACAGCAAAAAATATGATATTGCATATTTTTGAATGCCCTGATTATTAGATATAATTTTCTTATGACGAAGGATTTTTTTTTCATTTATAAACCATATTTTTTGTAATATATTTCTTTTTAGGTCATTATTATAACATTTTATACATAAATATATGGCTTTTTATTTGTACTAGAAATTAAATATTTTTGTAATCCATACAGCACGAATCATTATCGTAATGTTGAGAAATACGCGTTAAAGGACTGCAATTTGTTCATTGTAATGCATACATATCCTTGGCTTAATATAGAAGGCCCTAACTCATGTTCGGGCTATCTTTTTCAAATACATATAGCAGAACGTAAATTGTTGAACGAAATTTTTATTGCGAATAATGTCGCAAGAATAGCACTGTTTCGATTTTGCCCCTACAGCTGTCACAGTAAAGATTTATAGAAGGCCCTAACTCATGTTCGGGCTATCTTTTTCAAATACATATAGCTGAACGTAAATTGTTGAACGAAATTTTTATTGCGAATAATGTCGCAAGAATAGCACTGTTTCGATTTTGCCCCTACAGCTGTCACAGTAAAGATTTATAGATCCGCTAAAAAATGTTCCTTTGACTTCTCTTTATTCATTATTTGCAGTTGATAAAGGGTCTTCCAATAGGGCCTTCAAAACTTTGACAGTTGATAGCTGTCATATGTCGAATTGACTGTCATTTATTCTGTTTGTTTTGCCAAATCCGCTTCGCCCATTTTATTCTGAGGTTAACTTTTGGCTCAAATTGTAGAATATGGGACGTCACCAATCCACTTGAGATTCAAGAGCGTCCAAACCATCCCATCACGTTGGTCAGGCCATCTCCGTGAACGGCGAGCGCTATAGGTCGATGATCGGGTCAACTTAGTTTGACCCGAATTGGATGATATGGCCAACATCGACATGTGATTTCAACAGGACGGAGCTTTGTGTCACACACTCATGCCACGTCGGACACTCTGCACGAGCGATTTGAAGGGATGGGCATCTCATGTGGAGGTGATGTGATCTGGCCACTGAGATCGTGCGATTTTACCCCGTTAGACTTTTTCTTGTGGGGTTTTCTATGCAAATAAGCCACAAAACACAACATCCGTTCAAATTCTACATGATTTATGCGCCAGAGTCATGGAAAATATTGCATGCATACATGGCATTGATGTGCATTGCAAACGAATAAAAACAGTAGATATATCTCACACACAAATTATTTTATTAAAATTTAAAGATATGAAACGCTTAATGAAAGATCCTTTATGTATATGACGTCGAAAATAAGAATTTTAGATATAGATAATCTTACGTGTCTTTGGCACAATGTGCCATGTGTAATTGTAGAGTACATGCCAATGAGATGTTGTAAGTAACCTTACCTGGAACAAAAAGAGAAAAAGTAGAAAACAATAAAATATTGTGTTGAAAACATGTCTACACATGGTAATGGTAAATAAATAATAGTTTAGGCAATATTTATATGGATGTGTGATAAAGGCAAGATTCTTCTAATTCAACTTAATTAAGAATCATTCAATTAATCAATCAATCAATATAGAATTCATTTAACTTGAATTGAAATGTATTTACAAAGACTCTAAGATACCGTAGAACGATTATAGAATTACCTGATGTCCTGAGCATATCGAACCGTTTGGGGCTCTTATCCGAAAAGGACTGTGAACTGGGCATGATGTTCTGGGACCCCAGCGTGAGGATGAAGGACCCTGTATAGACATGCTACTTATGCTATTTGAACTACATGGATTGAAAATGGGCGGCGGAGGCACAGGTGCCGCAGGAAGGCCCAAACTTAGATTATTCAGGCCGCTCATACTGCGACAGTGGCCGCCAACCGATGTACTCGGCGGCAAAATGTCATCCAGAGAGCGGCCAGCAATTGCTATGCCGCTTAATGAGATGTGGGAACCTAGTATATTGCCATTGTGACCGTGGCCGGCGCCACCGGACATCATCGACTGTGGTAGTGGCGGAGGCACAGCATTTCCGTGTGGACACATCGATCCCGTCGTAGGAGGAATCGCTGAGCAAGCTCCCATTCCGCCACTGCAACCAGCACCTACACCAGCGGCTTCCGCAGACGACCATTGTACACAACCACCACCACCGCCGCTGCGAACTCCTGACACCGAAGTCGCCGCCGCTCCACGAAGACTATTTGTTTGATGTGAATCGCAATAGTGATCCACGGCAAAACTGTCCTGGCTACCAGAGCATTGCAATCTGTGCGGTGGCGGTGGAGAAGACTGACGTGAATAAATGTTTGTTTATTTGTGGTCACGCGTTTGCCCTCAACGCAAACGTTTCAATACCGAGTTTTCCACAAATCCTCAACAGTGGTATTGTGATATGTTGACGCACGATTATCCCGCACAACTACTCGTTCCTTCGCTTCGAACTCGGCATAAATTCGTCCGCACGTATTTTCATATGCGAAAACCTTAAAGTCTCTAACATTTGCATCATTTGTCAATAGACTCCCTTCAACACAGCCTGATTAAGCAATATTGGATATAATCACAGTTAAAATTATTTAATTTCTTCCTAATTCGCAATCAAAATAGCGTCTTGTTGTATGTAGTAGGTTGTTCTTGCTGTTGCTGTTGCAGTTGCAGTTCCAATTCGTTTCGGTGAAATGTACATGCATTTTATTTTTGTTTAACAATGATGTACTAGTTTTTTAACATTAACAACAAACTAGTTCAACAAGTTTTAACAATTGTTCAAAGAATTAATCAATAATTGTTTTAAATAGTTATTTTTTTCTCTACTACAAATACAATTAACTAAAATATCACTGTACAAGTAGGTTTTGTTTAGCATTTCATTTCAATTACTTTACACGTCATTAATGTAATTTGTGTTTTAACATATTTTTTTTTTACTTTTTATTATTTTGAGTCTTTCTTTCGATTTCAATTTCGTTTGTGGCTTGATTAATGTTGGAACTAACTTAAAAGTTTATTCTAAGTTTATTGTTGTTTTAATTACGATCTTCATTCAATTTTGAAAGGAGTTTAAGTGTATTATTAAATTTATTAGTTTAGTTTAGTTTTATATTATTTATTTATTTATTTATTTTCATCACAATAGTTTATATTTAATTGGAGTTTTTAAGTTTAATTAGTTTTGGTTAGAATATATGTGTTTTAAAGAAGTTTAGCATGCGATTTTGGGTTATTAACTCTGCAATTAAAACGTGAAAAGCAAAACCATCAATTAGTTCATTTCTAAGCAAAATTGTATCTACATAAACTAAAACTAAAAACCAAACACATGTAGTATATGCCAGAGTTGCTCATCACAATAATGATTAAACAAAAATCCTCCTACTTTATATCTCCAAAGCATTACAAAATTTAATTTAATTTAATTAAATTTACTCTTTTATGGATTATGTATGTATATATTTAAATGTTAACATAAATTTTAACATTTAATAGTAACAACACCTGGCTGAACATCCATAACAACATTACAACAAAAAAATCTTCTAATTCCCACAACACGAACCAACCCACTTCATTTCAAGGGTCAAACGAAAACATTATAATAAAAATTAACCATATACATACATATGTACATATGTACATTAGAGGTGCCCTTAACAAATAGATTTGCTTTGCATGGGCCTTATTTTGTTCATTAGTAGCTGAAACTAACTACTGCAAAATTAAGTGCAATCGGATAACTAGAACACGTGCCGGAAATCGATTGAAAGTTGCAGAATTGGGTAAATAATGGCACTTTTTTCGATATCTTAAAAAAATTTTCCTATTTAAGTACTGTTTTTTAAACATTTTCTGCAAACGTAAGCTTGTAGAGAAAATTATCTTTCTAACAAGGTATAAAACATGAACATCGAGTTAAAAATTACAAATATTGAACAAAAAGTAACACAACATTTGCCATTGCGTGGAGCTAGGGCCATAATTTGATTGTAATCCTAATGTATATACATACATATGTATATGCCTACTATATATTAATAAAACCAAAGTACTGGGTACATACATTTCACAAATATCTACGTATCCACAATGTACATATCGTCACCTAAAATGTAAAATAACGTAACATCACTTTTCATAAGTGAAAACTACTTGAGATATTGAAACAAAATTTTCAAATCTGATTTACAATGACACTAGAAATATATTTTATAAAAAAACCTAATATTTTCAAAGCACACTATAAGATATGTGGCTTACGTTTTTTTGAATTGTTATTTTCTGAAAGAAAAAAACGTATAAAATAATATATAAAATTTTATGAAAAAATAAAAACTTAAATAAAAATATTTTTTTTCATTTCAAATAAAAGCAGATTATATGTACATTTTTAAATTTTTGATGTTGTTTCTATTTTAATTACTAACAACTACTTTTTTAAACTAAAAAAAATACTTCATTAAATTTTCATTCAAAAACAAGTAAGAAAGTATGGTCGGTCAAGCCCGACCATATAATACCCTACACCAAGTAAATGAGCAAAAAGATTATTCTTTTAAAATATCAATAATTTATATTCGTAAGTGATTTTCGAAATGGGCCTTATATGGGAAATTAGGTCGTGTGATTTATGTCTATATGAAAGTTATTTATGGTGAATTTGGTGTATATACCGACATTTTTAAGAGATTTATGCACTTTAAAGTGATTTTCGGAAGCGGGTATATGGGAGCTATGACTAATTATGGACCGATCGTAACAAAATTTGGTGACATGAATTTTGTAACGATCTGTCCATAATTATATAAAACTTGTATAAAACTTATTTGGAGCGAAATTTGTGTAGATACATATATAAATTAAACATTTATGACCGATAAAGTACAATTTCGAGAGGACATTTGTATGGGGGCTAGGTGAAATAATGGACCGATTTCAGCCAGTTTCAATAGGCATGGTCCTTGGGTCCTTGAAAAAATTATATGTACCAAATTTTATCGAAATATCTTCAAAATTGCGACCTGTACTCTGAGCACAAGGTTTACATGGACATCCAGCCAACCAGCCAGCCAGACGGACGGACATATTTTAATCGACTCGGAAAGTGATTCTAAGTCGATCGGTATACTTTACGGTGGGTGTTAGACCAATATTTTTTGGCGTACAAACATCTGCACAAACGCATTATGCCCTCCCCACAATAAAATTAGGATACTACCTAAAATAAGGGAAAAACAATTTATTAATTAATTACTCAAAGCGTATACATACGTTATTTTGTTTAAGAAAATCATGTACTGGATGATACTTTAGTTTCAATTTTGGTTATAACTTGGTTATTTTTGATAGTAAAAGTTTAAAATTTTGTACACATATCGATGGCTTAATATAAAAAAGGCGTAACTAATTTTTTATTTTCAAAAATTTCAATGAAAAAATAATTATATTAAATAACTTTATTAAAATAAAAAAAAAAAAAATTTTAAATAAGAAATAAAATGTGATGTCTCTTCTTATTAAAAATTGCATTTAATCTTTTTTTGTGTCTAAAATTTGATGGATTTTATTAATTTTTTTCCTTCTCCTATCTCCGATATGTAATATGATGTATGTAGTGAATCGTAATCAATAATAAAATCAATTTAAAATTTTTTGATGATACGATGTTTTGCATTTTAGGTGACGTTTGTATATCGTCATATTTGTATTTAGTTTGTTTCTAAACAAATAATTTACTGTTCAATCACGTAAAATAGGAATAAATTATAAACGGACTGAAAAACTCACAATTGCACTTTGATAATAATCTCCTAGTTACCAAAACACTTGAGAGTATAACATACTCGTCTAACAAAGAAATGAAATAAAATGAAATGAAAAGGAAAGAAAAGAACAAAACTATAGAAGAAGAGCAGATGTTGAATAAAAACGATAAATTGAAATTATAGATACTCGTGTCAAAAGGCAAAAAATTGCAAAATGAAAAACAAAAGAAATTCATATTACTCACTATGGTTCTTCAAGTAGTATTACACAAATATATACTATGTATGTATGTATGTATGTATTTATGTACATATGTACAGTAGCGAGCATAAAAAATGCAACACATGCAATGTGATTTTCAACAAAATTCAAAATTCTTAATTATATCTAAATTTTTATAACGGAATAGGAGTATAGCGTTTTTTGGATAAAATGTTTATCCTTTTGAATTTTGATGTCCTTAAATTAGTTTGTATTAAAAGTAAATGATGGTAATGCAAAACTGTTATAGTTTTTAGCAATTTTTTATAATTATTTTTTTCAAAATTTTTAAAATTAAGTAAATTTCCGTAGAGTTGCATTTTTTTGCTCGCTCAATTTTACCACTGTTTTTACTAAACATTTTATAATTATCCTTTCGTACAAAAATATTGGACAAAATGTCATACAATAATTGCCAATGATCAATAAGAATATAAAAACAGCAGATATGGATATTTGGCTACATTTTTGAGCAAAATCACTGCTGTTGAAAATCACATTGCATGGCGTTGCATTTTTTATGCTCGCTACTGTTCATACAGTGACGGACATTACAATAGAATCACTACATATGAATTCGATTAAAGCGGTAAAACTACAAAATTTGATTTCAAAATTTAAAATTTGTTCATTATATATTAATGCTCATAACGTAAACAATAAATAGAAAAAAATAAAATAAAAAATAACACATTCTTATGTTAAAAACGATGTCAAATCTAAAAGACTAAATAAAATATGCGACATTCAAATAGAATCAATCAGTCTTAAAATGATTAAAAATAAAAAATCATCATAAGAATTCGTTGTTTTCTTAATATTTTGTTGCATATCAATTATTTCTAATAACAGCATCAAATCTTTTGGGGATTGAATTTAACAAACTTTCGCATGTAGATCGGGAAATTGCATACCATATTTCTTGAATTTTCTGCCAAAGTTCTTCCTTGTTTTTAAATTTTTCAGGTCCGAGTTTGTCTTTTACTATTTTCCATAGGATTTAATTCTGGTTATTGAGACGGCCATTCCCTAACATGAATTTTGTTATATAAAAATCATTTTTTGTCAAGACCTGACGTGTGCTTTGGGTCATTATCTTGCTGGAAGAGCCATTTTAAGGGCATATTCCATTCTGCATGTGGCTTTATAACATTCTCCAAAATATTTACATACAAGTGCTTATCCATATTTTCTTTAATCCAATAAATTGGACCAACGTAATTCCACATATAATAATATTTCCCCAACCATGTTTAAACGTTTTAGGTTTTTGCCATTTTTTGAACGTCTAACCCATGTCTTATCATCACTACCAATTAAATTAATGGTCGTTTCGTGCGTCCACAACACATTATGCCACTTTTTTATATTTTCTGGCCCACAGCAATCCTTATGATTGCTCCTGGTTTTAAATGAAATATTGGTAGTGATTCTATTGTAATGTCCGTCACTGTATGTACTACACCTACACACTCGCAAGCTTTAAAACATTAACCATTACCCAGCAGTTTGAAAAAGTGTCAATTGGAAACTTTACACTAGCTGTCTTAAGTTTTTGAAAATAAATTCAAGTAAAATACAATCCTCTTAAATATACTACTTCGATGAACACATTTAATGCTGAATGTGGCCGTACTGTACTGACGATGCAGAAAATGCAAAAGTAGACCCACAAGCCATTCTTAAGAACAAATAGAGAGCAGAACAAGTACGAGCTCTGTGGTGATTAGCGGATTTCTCTAAAAATTTTATTTTTTTTTTTGTTTTGTTATGTTATGCAGAGTGTGTCAATCAATCGGCCACCTGCAATGACATACCCATGTTAAATTCACCAGTCAGTAACGTTATTCGTGGGTTGGAAATTCACTAGTCGTAGATCGCAGTTGCTAGCTAATTCAAGGTGGAGGAACTAGTTCAATGAACTGCAGGGTATTTAATGTAATGTGCTAATGTGTGTGAGATGAGAAGGTACTCATAGCTGGGATAGTGCTGAGTTAAGAGAAATGGGCAGATGATGAACCTCATTTTCATTATCCTGTCGAGGAAAATAAAAACGCACAAACACCCAAAAGTACTTTCAACTAACACATCCATAAATACGTGCATATACGTATATATGTATGTATATATAGATGTGTGTACTCGAACATCCATACAACTTACACAGTGTGTTAGAACTTAATGTAAGTAAACAGCATCATAGAGAAGGATGCCTTTTATATGCTTCCATTTTAGGGAGAGTAATATGTATGTATGTATGTAATTTGAAGAACCCATTTGGAGCAAGGGGGTCTGGTCTATAAGGGGAAAATATATTAAAACAATTATGAATAATAAAAAAAGAAATGACAATGAACAAAGAACTACGTGTGTATGTACTAGAATTTCAACACACGAGTGCAATCATAACACTATTCAGCACGGAGAGTGGAGAGTTAGTTTGGCAGCATCGAGCAACCAACCAACATTCTACTCGAATTCCATTGATTCACGTTGTTAGAGATGTAAAATGAAAGATATGTATGGGGAGGAAATTGTTTAACTGAAAAGAGAGAGGATTTGAGACGCAACTCTGGATACACATTTTAAAAACTCCCATGAAAAAATAAAAATATACTAAATTAAAGCCAGTCATTTGTATACTTACAGCTGAAGTAAAACCTAAAGTTACAACGAAAAATAGTCAATAGCCGAGTGAGTAACACGTTCAGTATCTATTAAGAATATGTAATTACAATGATGATGACGACGATATTGCAGCCGCTGCTGTGTTTTTAATTCTGCAGTCTGTTTCTGCTGTCGATGATGTATGTATGCTGTCTGTCGTATGTTCGCGTTTTCTCTCTTTTTTTGTTTGCTTTTTTGTTAGCGAAAAATAGTTGTTGTATTTTGGATTCAATGTTATTGTGTTGTGCAAAATCAATACTCGTATAAGTATTTATTTGCAATGAAGTTGTCTCAACTTGTCCGTTGTTCTATTATCAGCAACTCTTTTAGTGGCAATACTTTTATCAGCAGTAATAAGCACATAATGAATAATATTGTTTTCGCATAATGCTGCTGCTCTATTCTCTACAACTTCTGAAATTTTTAAGTTGTAACTTATTCATGTGTATCTACATACATTTCTATATATATACATATATGTGTGTGTGTGTGTGTGTGTGTGTGTGTATATAGAGGTATATTGCTTTCAGACACTTGAAAACTGTAATAGTAAACCGAATCTAGACTCCGCAGAGATTGAACATCCCAGCAAACAATAAAAAAATAAGTACATAATATTTGTAATTGTTTTAACAACTTCATAGAGTTTAATCCGTTTAATATTTTCACTTTGTTTGATTTTGTATATTTTAAAATGTTTAATTTGCATTATACATATGGAAAACAAGTGAAAACTCAATATAACGGATTTTTCATTTTCCGTTTGTACACACACACACACACTCAAACTCAAGCACCATCAAACATGACAAATTTCATAACTTCCATAGGTTTAAGTCCGACAGTAAAAGCACATTTAATATATATATATATATGTATATGCAGATACTCGTCTGTTTGCATATATGTATATAATGTACATAAGTATGTATACATGAATGTATGTAAGTATGTATGTATGTATGTATGTATATACATACATACCTATAATAAATTTAAATTTTAAGTAATAAAGAACTATGTATATGTATATCCTTTTGTTTGAAATGGTTTTTTACATCCAAAACTGTGATTGTTGCTTTTGTATATGGTGTATAAGTGATGTTGTTGTATTGTATCTGTGAGCGTGTATACAAAGTTGATATACTGTACGTGGCAGGGAGCAACTCCTACACACACACTCACACACACACGTACACACAGATGTAAAAAAGGAATTATATGTATTTATGTATGGATGTATGTATGTATTAACAAACGAAACGAGCGACTAGTACGAAGTGAGTACAGAAATTACGGACTTCAAATACAAAAACACGACCGCAACATGCAAATTTTTTACTTTTAAAATACATACATGAAAATAACTACATCCATACATATATACATAAATGTACACATACATATATGTTAAACATTTAATTATTTTTTTATTTTATTTTTTTTTATATTTTTTATTTTTTATTCTAATTATTATCTTTTTATTTTTATAAGATTCACTTCAATTATTCACAATTAAATCATGTCTAAAATGCACTTGTACAATATACATATATAATGTATAGGGAAAAAAATAATTGTTGTACACAAACTGAAACAGTTACTTTAACGGATTATTCAAAATTATTAGGAATTTGTTGTAATTTATTTCTTTTATTTTTTTCATAGAAAATGTTTAATGTGCTACACCGTGCACAGTTGGAAAATAAATTTTATTATTATTATTATTTTTTTGTATTTAGTTGTACCCTTACCAGCCAAGGGCTCGCGTTATACTGCCACAGTTTAGTTGCACAAGGTGAGCCAATATAGATATATAGATTCATTCCTTTACACCGCAGTCAGAAAATTTCGTAACATGTTCATCACACTCACTTAACTCATGCTGAATGCAGATAAAGCGAGCATATTAATCTGCATTTCATTGATACATTAGTTAATAAAGACGCTTGTGTCAAAAAAGGACAACAATATTACTGTACAAATCCTGAAAAGTGAGTGAGTGGGTGGTGGATGCTGTTGTTTTTCTGATGCAGAGCTGATGCTGATTCTGCACTCAATTCTCGTATGGTTTCAATCCTAAATCTCAAATATTTTCTTAAAGCATGCGCTTTAAGACATATAGTTTCGATAAAGTACCATTTCTGCAGACACTGTCTTTACTACCAGACTTGACGACTCTATCACTTAAGAGCTAGAATAACAAAAATGTCACTACTATTGGCACACTTGAAAATAACTTTCATCCGTGTAAGACAATACAGTGCAATACATTTGTTGAAATCTATTATACATCCACACATGTACGTAGGTCGATATTTCAATCAGAAGAAGAAAATTTGTCACATATAATATTTATTTATGTCACGGCCACATTCATTTGTTTGCTTAAGAGATGATTTGTGTACTTGATTTAATTAATTTTAGAATTAAACAAAAAAAATAATAATATTATAAATAACAGACTCTAATTTGCCCGGTAAATCAAAGACGATTTTTTAATAAATGTGCCCTTCGTATGCACGAAGTAAGAGTACTTCAAACGTAATAAGTAGTGAGATAGAAAAAAATATTAACATACATAAATGTTAATAAAAAAGAAACCACTAAACTTACAGTTTTGATTTTTTTATTTGATTGAAATTATTATTACAACTTACAAAAAATATTATTTTTATAGTTGTAATCAATAGTGATGAATTTATGAACCTTTTCCGGAAACCCTTCCATTAAGGTTTTTATAGTGCTTTATGTCACTTTGTTCGAACAGGTAGACCATCTCCGTTTAAAATATACCATACTTTTGGACACCTTTTTCTCTTTTAACAAGAGCCCAATATTTCTTCACTGCCCTTAGCTCCAGGCAGTTTTGAGGATTTGCCTCTTGGTACAAATACCGCATTATTGATTTTATACCACTTAAGACCTTGTTTACCATGGTGACAGGATGCCAAATCAGGCAAAAAATAAGAATCCTTTTTTGTAAACATTCCTTGATGTAAATTTCGTATTTATAGAGCCCTTTGTAACAAATGTTTGGCGGCTTTTGCCGCAGCAACCAATCTAAACTTTTCTACAACATTCCCTCTAGCATCAGCAACATACAAATATTGACCCGGAAGTTGGGAAAATTTGCCAGAACATACGTTTCGTCATCCATTATGCAGCAGGTAAATTTTTTTATAAAACTTTACTTCAATTTCCGTGGGAACTTTTTGAGCCTTGTATGTTTTTAAACCTGTATTAGTTTTAACTTTAAACATTGAAAACAGTTTGACGGAAGATCTTTGATTGTTTGGCCAAATTTTTGTAGGACCAAGTTGGGTTTTGTAGAAAATATTTAATAATTTCAGTACGAACTTTTTTCTCGTCACTCATTTTAATCAGATTAAAACAACTAATGTACATAACCCAGACCAGTCTTGCCAATTTATCCCTTTTCAATCTTGTTTAGCCACTAAAAAATTCATTTAGCCTTTAGGCATTTTTTTAGCCTTTTTTATATTCATTTAGCCATTTTTATGGATAAATTAAAACTTATATATTTACTAGGGTATTTTGAAACGGTCGTCGAAAGTGATGTTGAGGATGATATTTATAATGATTACATTGAAATTGATGAAGGCCATGATCTTAAAATATATTATATGTATATTAGGGTGGCCCCAAAATTTAAGTTGCGGATGTTCCCACCTAAAATGAAAATTTGATTCATTCTAAGACTACGTTTTGAATTTTTTTCGTCCTGGGGTCAATATTTGGCGAGCTGGATCGAAGGATAAAAAGGTCCTTTTTTGAAGTTTTTTACATTTTTTTCATATTTCTTCCAAAGGAAGTATATGTAAATTTGGTATCATATGAAAGGTCTTTGAGAGACGCATTCAATTGGTTAAAAGAAATTTTTAATTAAAAAATTTTAAAAATTTTCGACAAAATTTTAGTTTTTTTTAATTTTTTCATAGAATTTATTCAAATACATAGATGAAATTTCTTGATCATAAACATCATGTAATTTCACCGAAATGGTTTTTCTCGTTTTTTAAAATTCAGTCCAGTTCAATGTTTATTCAAATTTATTTAAACCCAATTTCATCCCTATCTGTTAAGCAGTTTTTCACATGTTACTTAAAATTAACAACAACATTCCAAAGGAATAACATTAAAATAATCATTATAGCGCTATGTATAGCAAATGTTTTAGCTTAAATTTAAATATTCGCAGTGTAACAAAAGAAAAGTATAAGAATTTATACATCGATGGAAAGCTTATAAAATTTGAGTTATTTTGATGCCCATACATATACTATGAATTGAGTACAGAGATTGTCAGATACGGATGAAATTAGGTTTAAACAAATTTGAATAAACATTGAATTGGATTGAATTTTAAAAAACGAGAAAAACCATTTCGGTGAAATTACATGATGTTTATGATCAAGAAATTTCATCTATGTATTTGAATAAATTCTATGAAAAAATTAAAAAAAACTAAAATTTTGTCGAAAATTTTTAAAATTTTTTAATTAAAAATTTTTTTTTTTAAATTTCTTTTAACCAATTGAATGCGTCTCTCAAAGACCTTTCATATGATAACAAATTTACATATACTTCCTTTGGAAGAAATATGGAAAAAATGTAAAAAACCTCAAAAAAGGACCTTTTTATCCTTTGATCCAGCTCGCCAAATATTGACCCCAGGACGAAAAAATTTCAAAACGTAGTCTTAGAATGAATCAAATTTTCATTTTAGGCGGGAACATCGATACCTTATTTTTTCTCCATACAAACGGGGCAACCCTAATGTATATATGTATGTGATGTTATTAACAGCGTACGTAAGTGTTCCAAAATTTTTAATAAATCGAATGATAAACACAAATATTGCAAACTAATGTTTTGTTGCAAGAAAAGCATGGAGTTCGTCTTATACATGATTTTGAATATCTTTGTCTAACATGGAAATAAACTTTTTGCGTATTTGTAAATGCGTCAATCATGCACTGCCTGACTTCAAATTATCCACGTTCACTGACAATAATATCAAACTTTGGACTGATTCCCTTTATTGTGTAATTCCCCAAGACCATTTTAATAAGCAAAGATTCGGCAACGTTGATAGACCTTGATTTATAATACAATTTGTTATAAATAATTTAGAAATAGTGAATAATTAATTTACTAAAGAATTAGTTACTCAATTTAAAACCCGAATTAATGAACGACATAAAAAAGTTCTTAATACGTTTATATTGTATTTGAATTCAGGATTATGTCCAACTAGCTCAAATTTTTTAAAGCATAGCTCCAAAACGGAAAAAGGGGTTTGCTAGTCAATTGTTTTGTAGATTGTTCGGGAGTTAATCTGATGAGAATATTTCTGTTGAAAATTTAATGATGGACTTTGTGTTCGAATGTTTTTTAACATTATCAATACTTGAATTGTTAACTTTAATACAAATTTAAACTAAAATGTCACAAATAATATAGAGAAAATCAGCGCTATTTAATTAAAATTAAATAACGCTGATTGTTATAAAATTATATATAGGGTTAAAAGAACTCTTTCAATGTATTTTGTATCCTTAAAAGTTACGTCCCTCTAAAATTAAAATTTTACGTGAATATAGTACTTTAAACAATATTTTATAATACCTTACAAAGGCCATTTATACCGTTTTTAAAGACTACAATCCAATCAATGTATAAAAAAAAATTCAGTCATTATCGACAATAGTTTAGCTATGATCATTTGAATCTGATCAAACATAAAAAATTAACTTTTTTCTAAAATTAAATTAAATATTTTGGCTACCTTGTTTTGATATGTTTACTAATTAATGGCAGTAATGGCAAATTTTTTGTTTTGAACAATGAAAATCAATTCTGTCCGACGACGTGTATAATTTTTAGAATATTATTTTTTCTGCACAACTTGAGAGACATATTATTAGCCATATTCGAAGATTTCGAAGTTATCATAAAAGATTACTTTAAAATTTGGCTTGCAAGCCAGGCGATAAATACTAGGTTTTAAAAACATCGGCATATGATATACATACGTGTGGCCACATACTGCGTTATTTTAAAGTTAAGCCTAGTATTCTGTTCATATCTGCGAAAAACTATGGTTTTTCATGCGAAAAATTTTACATGCTGTTTGACAGCTAGCTGTTCGTTCGAAAGAAGTGCTGCGTATGTTATTTCGTGTGGAAAAATAAGGTTGCCAGATGTATTTCACATGTTTTCCACAATAAAAACAGAGTACTGCTTTTGCGAAATTATTTCGCATATATTTCATTCCAAATATTTTATATGTAGTTTGACAGCATTTCGCACGAAATTTTGAACAGAGTACCTAGCTTTAGGGATCAAATGTAACATTCTGAGTTGTTTTTTGTTTAAATGTATGTGCTTTTTAATTTAAAAATGTTAGCCACTTTAGCCTTTTTTCCCAAGTAGGTCTTCAAAAAAAACATGCTTGCTATTTATCTCTTATACTTTCCGAGTTATAGGCATTTCAATTTTAAAATTTTGTCATAGCTTGGTCCGCTTTTTCAAAAATATGAGTCGTACTTTGGACCGAATGGACTCGAATTTTTTTTGTTAGTTAGACAACTAAATTACGAATAACATACAAAATATTTCAGAGCAATATCGTTTATGGATCCAAAAATAAACGATTTTCAATTTAAATATTCAAAAAATAGTTGACTTTTGCTGTTTTTTGGGCGAAAAGGTGAATTAACTCTTTATTAATTAAAAAAAACTTCATTAAGAACATATAACAATTTTATGTTGTTCTGAAAGATATCTTTACGGAGAACATTTTGATATAAATAACATGTCCTATTCTTAGAATATGTCGCCCCTACGCCCTCCGGAATTTGACCTATTTTTTATCAAAAATTCAACTTTGGGCGGCCACATGTTCTAAAATCCCAAAGCTGGGATCAGAAAACAAAAAGCAGCTTTGGTTACCTTGATGTGTTCCCTATTTATCGTAAAATGTAAAAATACCATTTTTGGGATTTTCGCTCCATTTTTTAGGAATAGAATGACAAACATAAAAAACGTTAAAAATTTCATTGAGTTTCGTTAATAAATAAAGATTTTATTACATATTTTATTTATTTATTTATTTATTTATTTATTTCAAACAGTAATATAAAAAGCCTCTTAAGGCCAATAAACTTATATTACAAAGATATACTCCTGAATAATAAATAACAATTCAAAGAATAATTAGTTTACACAACATTTAATCTTACTGGTTCCCAAACCTAAAAAAGTAAAAGTTAGATGAAAGAGTTTTTGCAAATACATATTCATTGAGTTTCTAAAACTAAAATTTATGTATATCAAAATTTTAATAGGATTGCAAATATTAGGAACAATTTGATCCTCATTTATTCCGAGCTATATTGTTTTGTTTAGATAAGTTAAGTTTTGGTCTTACAAAAAATATTTCAAGCCAATATCTCGATTAGATTCAAAAATTGTTTATGCATATGGGAGTTAGAAAATGAGAAAAGCACCTTCAAAATATATTTTTGTGACTTTAAATTACTAAAGTCTTCTTCTTTGTTTTCTATAACAACTCTCACTTAAAACAGAGCGAAATCAATACAGTTTAATTGTTTCTCTTATTTATTTACAACAACAAATTGGCATTGCTTTGTTTACTTTTTAGCTTAAGGTTCACATGTACACGTTTTTGCATATGTGTTAGTAATATTTTTAAACGCTTATAACTCCTAAAAAACTGAGCCGATTTCAATAAAATATGTATTCTGCACTTCTGTGAATAAATCCCTTTAAAATGGTATATTTCTTGCCCAAATTGAATGTATAATGTGAGCGTAAAAGGGGTCTAAAGAAATCGACTTGCCTATTAATATTATGATGATGATTCTTTAAAGCTAACAGTTTGCTATTAATGCTGAACAGCTAAGCCGTCGACTTCAAAATACGACCAGTAATAAAGCATTTCAACTCGGCATTTGAAAAAACTTTGACCCAAGGCAAATAATTCTCAGTCTATAGACGAGCATATGGTTAAATTTAATGAAAGCTGGGGAGTCGTTACGAGTTTAAATTGGTTATTTATATAAAACTGATATACACACTGCCAAAAAGGCACATAGAGAGGTTAACATTGGCGAATCCGTGGTTCAAGATATGACAGCAGACCTAGAAAATGTTATATTTTGATAACATTTCCAATAATCCAATATTATTATATAAACTTATGATTAATCGAAGAACAGATTTAATGTTCGTGTGTTTATTGATGGATGTAACTGGACATTATTTAAACATATTTACCATATTTACCTTGGGAATATATACCTGATTCATCTTGTTATTCTCCAATAAATATAAACAATTTCATCGAAGAACAACATTTCGGATTTATGTCTTTTTCAAATAAATGGAGTATTAAATGACTCTAATAAACTGCTTGATTTGGTATTCGTAAATTAACCTAAACAAACTGGATTGCTGAATGATTACACTAAATATTATCTATACCGTGCTAAATATAATTTACTCAATCTTCACCTTTATAAAAATTATTTAAATATGATGAAACTAAACTTTAAACGTGACCCTAAAACATTTTATAAATTTGTTAACTCGAAAAGAAATTCAGTCGGATTTCCATCATTAAAGAAATACCTTGCAACCGAGACTTCCAATCATATGGAAATAAGTAATTTTTTTGCGGATTTTCTGCTTCAACTTACTCTAATGCTGAATATGATACATCAAACACTTATCCATTTTATATCCAAGAACAACAACCCATTTCATTTCCATTTATCACTACTGCCGATATGACCACTCTATTAATCAAACTAAAACCATATTTCTACAGTGGACCTGATGGTATTCCTAGCTGCCTTCTTACACAGACAAAACTATTTCTTAAACCGTTTCAATTCAAATATATATCACATATTGAATAGGGTTCTATAGCTGAAACAAAAAGTCGACTTTTCGACCTTTCGACTTTTTCCGTTTTTTAAATTTGTTTATGTAAGGTGTGCTATCTGATTTATCACAACTGTACGTACAGTCAATCACTAAAATAAGTATACAGTACAACTTTTTTAAAACAAAATTAATGTGCAATACTACTGTGTACTTATTTTAGTGATTGACTGTATGTACGTACGTATGTATGTATGTATGTAATCTATATAACCAGGACGAGTAAAAACAAACAAGACCCACATTTTATCTGATACAACAAAATACAAGCATTCCAACATTTGCTTAATGTAATTTCATGCTGGCCAACTCATGACACACAAAAGTTGCACACAATTTTGATTTGTTTACTTTGCAGGTGGATAACTGATGATGATGGCGCTGGATGTGTGTTTCATTTTCTATATTTATTTTAATTGCAATGTTAATACTGATGTATGTACGTTAGGGTGGCCCTTAATAAACGAAAGTTGGATTTTGGCCATTCTCACCCCCCAGTTTGGTGAACATTAGTAAAAAAAATCATCCTGAAAAAATGTTAGGTAAATAGGTTGGGGTTACGACGCACAATGGTTGAAGAGTGGCCGAAATTAATTTTTTTCATGTTCGCCGATTTGGATAATTTTTTGGTAATTTGTTGTCAGATATCTGAATATTATGATTCCGTAATATTAGGCTGATATATTTATTATTTGTTTGGACAGTCACGATCGAAGTTCATATATGTTCGCTTGTTTGAAATGGCATGCAAATTTACTGTATATTCAATCTTTTGGTAAAATAACAGTAAACTTATCATTTGACTTTGTTGTATATTTTCGTAAATGACAATTGCTATATATGAGATTTGCATTAAAAAAAGTTGGAAAAAGTGCCATATAAAAAATTTCGTAGAACAAAATATAAACAATATCAAAATTTCAATGTTCATCAACTTCAGAGGACTGCATCTTTTTAGCGCTGTGGAGCACTGTCAGCTGCTCCTACCTGCTCCTTTCCAAAAAAAAACAGTAAAAACTATAAAGTGATATAGTGATAAAGTAACAAAACATGAATTTTCGTTCATGCATGTTGTTGTTGCCATAATTCTTTAGTTGTAGGAAGGAGAAATTTATCTCCTTTCCTGGGTGTTTTGTTATTTTATTATTTTTTATAATTAAATTATTAAGTAAACCCAAACCAGTCTATCAACGTCAAAGCTGGGTAATACTTTTTATTTATTTATTTGTTTAAAGGGACAAATCGGACTATTAATGTCTTAATCTGTCCTCTTTAGTATTATTTTTTATTACAAAAATCTTATTACAAAAAATTGGAGTACGATAATGATGTTAAAAAACTATTAAAGACTATGCTTAAATTACTTATTCATGTTTTTGTTATGTGAGATGGGCGGATCAGGTATATATTTTCAGGAGCCCATTCTACAACTATAATATTTATTTTTTGAGAAAATTGAGTTGATGCATTCAAAATCAAGGGAGTTATGAAACTTTATCAATACAAGTTGTGGAAGTGGGCGTAAAGTGTGCGTAAAAGTGGGCGGTTATTTTTCAAATTTCACACAAATGATTCTGAGTGTTTAAAAATGCTATGTGCCAAAAATCAATGCCGTAGGTCAAAATTTAATTTTCACTTTGTATTTTGATTTTTCAATTTTTCCTTGATTCAAACAAAAAATGCCTATGTGTTAAGTTTCATTGTCCTTGGACAACTTCTTCTATTTTTAGCCGCTCGTTGTATGAACTTCAACCAATGTGCGACGTGACGCAAGCCCTCTGAAGTTTTGAGATGCATTTACAAGGGGAAAAAATGCATTTTTTTCAGTTTTTTTAAAAATTTTGCCATTATAAAATTACTTTTGCAACATTAACACATTTTGATAAATATTAGAATAAAAGCTAATTTTTACTTAAAATATATCTATATTTACTTGTATATGAGTTTTTGTCTTCGTAGGATACCGTTAACCTATTCGCAGGTATGACCAAAAAAAATAGTAAAATTGGGAAACGTTAAACCTTAAACCGTGAAGGTCAAATGTCAAATTTTTCAATATTTGGAGTTTCTAATTTAAAGATATTGAAATGTTATTTATTTTTAGGCGGATTTTGACGAAACTTAAGAAATATATAACATAAACTCTAGTATTTATAATAACTGCACAATAATGGAATTAATTAATGGCACAATGACCCCAAACTTTTAAAATCATAATTTTTGTTCATGGTTTTAGAAGTTTGGGGTCATTTTAACCCCAAGTGCTACTATATAAAGTTAATTTTAATTTTCCTGCTGTTTTTGTAAATACTAGGCTTTGTGTTATATTTTTGTCAAGTTTCATCAAAATCGGCCCAAAAATATACACCATTTCGCTATCTTTCCAAAAGAAATTCCAAATATTGAAAAATTTTACCTTTGACCTTCACGATTTAACGTTTTCCAATGTTATTAAAACTTTCTGAGTATATTTAGAATTATCTGCACTATAATACTCTGAATAGGTTTTACACAAAATTCATAACAGTAAGGAAATAGAGCTCATTCGCCAAAAAATAAACTCAATCATTCAAGTTATTTTTTAAATTTAATAAATTAAAAGTACACTAAAGGGTTAAAATCAATTTTATTATTCAAAAATCCTCAATAAAATATTAATTACGTTATTAAAGCAAAAATCAGGTATAAATACAATATTTTGCCGTTTGAAAAATGTGTGGTCAAAATTGAACAAAATTGTGAACATTTTTCAAAATGGCTTCGTAATACTATTTTCTAATACACAACACAAACAATATTTTAAAGTTTGTTTCCTATAAAAATCAAATTTTTCTCAGCACTATTGAAATTGACTATTTTTTAATGGTTTTAGAAGTTTGGGGTAATTTTAACCCCAAGTGCTATTATGGGTTAATTTTAATTTCTGTTATATTTTTCTTAAGTTTCATAAAAATCGGCCTAAAAATATATAACATTTGACTATTTTTCCATGAGAAATTCCAAATATTGACCTTTGACCTTCTCGATTTAAGGGTTGGCGTTTTCCGATTTTAGTAAAATTTTCAGACTATATTTAAAATTGCATGGACTATAATATTCTGAATAGGTTTTACTTAAAGTTTATAACAATAAGGAAATTCGGCACATTCGCCAAAATATGGCCAAAAAATTAGTTTTTCTCGAAAATCGCAGGTACGGAAAAACTATAGGAGGTATTGTCAAACTTTTTTCATATTTTTATTACCTATTATGTTCTCAATAAATCCCAATGTGATGATTAAAAAATTCTGCAATTTGTTTAACAAAATTTTTTAAAATTTGAAAATGGAGTTTTGAAACTGCTGTTAAAAAAATAATTTTTGTTTGGTCATACCTGCGAACGGTATCCTACGAAGACAAAAACTCATATACAAGTAAATATGGATATATTTTAAGTAAAAATAAGCTTTTGTTTTAATATTACTCAAAATATGTTAATTTTGTTCCTACATTTCTTGTTCTAGTGGCCTGAGACGCGTTAATGTCCTGGCGATTTTTTAATAACTTAAAATTTTTTAACTAATTTTTGTGTTTTATATCTTATTAGAACGACAATTACGTACATTTCGATTCTATTAAATTAAATTGCAAAAGTAATTATTTAATGGCAAAATTTTTACAAAATGGGCCTTTTTTTTCTTAAAAAAATTACAAATAATGAAATCATATTCAAATGTCCATTTATTTTGGCAAGTAAACGAATTCCAAAACAGCGGAAGACAACTGTAAATAATATTAAATTTGACACTGTTCCTATTTCATAGAATCCTATATTTAGCTTACGTGATTACTAAGCTATCGCAATTGTTTACTATTTTAATTTAATAATTAAGGGAATATCTGTGACCAGACGACCTGAGTAACAGATCGAAACTATCAGACACGAATAAATTAAAATTACGTTAATTGACCTTCCATCTCATACGACTGCACCATTTTAAGCATAAAGGACCTGCTTCGAAAAGCATAGGCGCTTAATATATTTTTGTAAATAATATATGGTTTATTGGATTGGTTTCTCCTTATTATATTTGCATAATTAAATTATCTTTTGGAGGTTGCAGTAGTCATAAATGTCCACATGTTTTCGTTTGGGTAGCATCAAATATATGATGTCACCTTCCATGGATCAGGTAATACAGCCTTGATTACAACAATATCTAACATTTTACTTTTATTTCAATAAAATCCAATTCAAAACTAGCTACCAAAGTTATTTCGGCACTCTAATCATAACAAAATTCTTAATTATATCTAAATTTTTATAACTGAGGAGTACGGCGTTTTTTGGATAAAATTTTTATCTTTTTGAATTTGAATGTCCTTAAATTTGTTTGTATTAATAGTAAATGATGGTAATGCAACATTGTCATAGTTTTTTAGCAATTTTTTATAATTAGTTTTTAAAAATTTTAAAAATTAAGTAAATTTTCGTAGAGTTGCATTTTTTTTGCTCGCACAATTTTAACACTGTTTTTACTAAAACTTTTATAAGTATAGGTAGGCCTCCATTTACGCGGTTTGTTGGGCCCAAAAAAATAGCGTGTAAATCAAATTCGCGTAAATTTGTTGCCGCGTTATATAAAAATGGTGTAAAAAAAGTCGCGTATTTGAAAAAACTGTTGCTAACTTGAGTTCGCGTTATATCGAATTCGCGTAAATGGAGGCTTACCTGTATCCTTACGTAAAAACATATTGGACAAAATGTCATACAATAATTTCCTATGATCAATAAGAATATAAAAACAGCAGATGTGGACAATTGGATATCTTTTTGATCAAAATCAGTGTTGTTGAAAATTGCATGGCGTTGCATTTTTTATGCTCGCTAATGTATGCATTCTTATACCCTTCAACTTCGTAAGAAGGGTATATCATCCCCTTAATAAAACAATAGTGTATATTTTTTTCTCCATTTTGAAATAATTGAGTTTAAAATTTTTGTGTTAGTAGACATCTAGAACAAAAATAAATATTGATCATTTGACCCACTATGTGGAAATAGAATTTCACCAAATTTATATTTAGTGCACTAAGGTTTCCACTAAATCCCACTATAGTGACAACATTTTGATTTTCCACTAGTTTTCATCACTATAGTGGTAGTGAAAAATATTTGAACTACCACTAAAAAAAATAGTGGTAGTGAAAATTTTGCACTACATTAAAATTGTGCAAATTTGTAACAGTCACTAAATGAATGCTTTAATTGTATTATATGCACTAAAATCTCAAAAAATAGTGTTTATAGAAATATTCCAAACAAATTGAAAATATAGTCAAAATATTTCCATTTAATTATTTTTTATTGTATAAAAAAAATAAAATAAAATGTTTAAATTTTTAAGTAAAGTAAATTTCAGGTATTAAAATCTCAGCAATTTTAATTTGATTTCTTATATTATTTTTTTGTATTAATATTTCCTTTTGTTTTTTAATTTTGTTACTACTTTAATATTAGTACCAGAGACCGAAAATAACGGGTTCACTTTCATTTCAATGGTAAATTCTCATTCGCAGCCATTTAAAAGTAATTTTTTGTGATATATCACTGAGAGAGTGATTTATTTGAGAACATTTTAGGTTTGGGGTTGAGAGAAATAGAAAAGAAACCAACACAAATAATCTGGATGAGTGATTTATAATTTATTTTTTTCGTAAAGTTCAGCTTGTGACTTTTATTTGCGAACATGAAAAATAAATGGCATAAATGCATTTGATGCAAATCAACGCTTAAATATATAAAATTTATCGAAAGATTAATAACAAATAAAAAAAATTCTTATTTCTGTTACTCAGACTTCATTACATCATATTTATCATATTATTTCCATAATTTTTTAAAAATTACTAACAATATGTTATTGTGTGTTAAGGTAGGGTCACACATGGCAAATATTTGACGAAAAAGTCGTAACCACTAAATAAAATATATTTGAATTCATTTATTTATTTATGAGTAAGTATTTACCCTAAATAAAAGAGAAAGTAACAGTTATTAAAAACAAGAATAATTGATTTGTTTATCTCACATCAAACCATTAAAAACAACAAAAACATATAAAAGACATACCAAAACATTTAAATAAAAATCATTTTATAACTGTTATTTTCAGTGATTTATTTTTATCACAAAAATATAAATCACAATTTGGGATTTGGCACAGCCGAATATAGCTCTCTTACTTGTTTTAATTAAAAATGTTAGCCCTTTTTTAGCCTTTTTTTCTAAGTATTTAGCACTTTTTGTTCACCAAGAATTGGCAAGACTGGGACTAGGTGAAATCATGGACAGATAGCTTATTTAGTTTGGGTCATATCGTGTTTTCAACAGGCAGACGGACGGACATAGCTAGATCTTAGAATCGTATGAAGAGCCAGGATATACATGTATACTTTTATTGGTTCTACGACTTACATTCCTCCTAAATGTGAGGATATAAGTCTATAACGCCTCATATTGTGCAGGAATGAATTACCATATAAATAAGATCTTTCAAACCGTCATTAAATGTATATATGTAAGTAAAAACTGAAATTAAAAGACTGAGTTCTAAACATCGATATGTTACAAACGGAACGACAAACTCAATATTCTCCCATCTTTGTTGATGGTCGGTTTAAAAATGTTAAACAAAATATGTATTTAAATATTTAAATCGTACCTACTACTACTACTACTACTAACTTTGTTTTACTCACCTTTACGTGTAAATTGTTGTAGTATCGTATAATATAGGAGGGCAATTTTTCAGCCGTCTCTAAACCAATCCATTGAATAAAATATGGTTCTATAGAGAAATCGAAATCTTCGCCGTCGTCCATTCACATACACACATCGACCGACAATCAAAATAACGAATCACACAACAATCCAAGTTAATAATGGAAAATAGTACACAGTGGCGACACGTTCATATATAACTATTTACTATTATTTGCATTATTTATTTCTCAACATCAACACCGATCGAATGCAGACAATGAAAACGATAACAATTTATTTTCAACATTTAATAGAGTTTGTCCTAATATTCGAACAAATTACGGAATTTTGAAGGAGAAACAACTTTAGAATATCACAACTCTGAAGGACTGTTCGCTAAAAAAAAACACTTTTCTGTTCAAGATGAAGATGCAAATGGAAGATTATTAAATTAATTCGGATTAGCCATAATTTTCGAAAATTTTAAATGTGTATTTTTTTTATATTTTCAGCGTATAATTACACTGTGTGATATCCCAAATCGGCGGGGGTTCTGACCACAGTGTGTCAAATTTAGAAATAGCGGCCAAAACTCTATAACTTTTGAAACAGGCGGAATTTTTTAATGCGGTTTTTTTGTTTGACATGTGACTTTTTTATTGGTATATTAGTTTGTATATTAGGTTGTTGCAGAATGTAGTTATGATGTCTACAAAATTGCTAGTTATTTTTTTTTAGCAATTTGCGTATGAAATTTATAATAAAAAAGTGAGTATTTATTGCATTGTATTATTGTATAACATAAAAGGCTTTCTGAGTCCATATTTTTGTCGAATAATTAACAAAAATTTAAATAAAATGTTAAATTTTTTAGAAATTTAATAAATAATAATAATAGTAGTAAAGGGTTATAATAATAACATGTAAGAAAGTACGGTCGGTCGGTCGGTCAAGCCCGAACATATAATACCCTAAACTAAGAAAATGATCGTCGTAAAATTAGGTGACATAACTTCCGTATACATAAAACTTATTGGAAAGGAATTTAGTGTAGATACCTATAATAATAAAAGATTTGTGACGGCTTTGTCCTTGGGCCGAAAAAAATTTATCGAAATATCTTCAAAATTGCGACCTGTACTTTGTTTACAAGAATGCATTTATACTATACAATATTTATGGTGGTATAGAGTATAAACATCATACTTGAGTCAGAAAAATTGATCAAGCTCGAAACGAGCAAAAAAGAGAAAAACAAAATGGGTATGCAAATAGAGAAGAGAGTACGTACTTTAAAATGTTACTAGGCTTTTTGCGAAATATTAGGAATTCCCTAACCTTAAATTTATGTAAAATTTAACACATTTTTAAAAACAATATGGAAGCGATTTCAAAAGTGATGGAAACATATACTCGTACATATCTGCATTGATATTAAAGCTATGAAACCATTTTAAAGAAAACCGTTTACTTCATAAAAATCCCTTTTGTAAATAAAAAGTTATAAGCGATTGAATTTTAAAAATTTATTACAAAATCCTACTTTTCCGTCAAATAATAAAAAGGTGCATATTGAATCACCCTGTTTAAAGAGAAAATGTTTACATAGTAAAATATCTTCAGAATACTATCACTATCATTGAGAACAATGTTACATTTACATACATACATACATATATATATAAAAAAACAACAAACTTGTTTAATAATATTATGCTTTTTCATCAAACTATATTTTTCTTTTAAATTTCTAAAATTGATTATTCTTCCTCCTTTCTTTTCTTTGTACGATTTATTCAGCCTAATTATGAATAAAAACTCCCCGGGAGTTTTTTCCCTTTTCTCATTTTTGTTTGTTTTTTTTTTGGGGGGGGGTTAATTTTTCCCCCCGTGGATCCTCGCCTGCCACATTGTCTATATTAATGACTTAGTAGTCCAGGATTGTCCTGTTTTTTTTTCCTTATATCTCAGCCATTTGTGTACCGATTTTCTGGATTTTAAATAGCAACCGAGCCGGAGATATTGATGTATGAATCGTGTATGTAGTTATTTGGGGACTTCGGAGAGTTGATATCAAAAGACAGACGGACATGGCTTAATCGACTCCGCTATCATATAGGATAGGATCAGAACATTATATTGTGGAAATTACAAACGGAATGACCCTTCTCACTAAGGTGAAGGGTATAATAAGTGAAGTTAGTTTAAAATTGACTGTTCTTTAATAACTTTATCTCAAGAAAGTAATTAAGATTAAATGACTAACATCGGGACAAGCCCGCGAAACTCGGGACATTTGGTAACACTACTCAGCTAGGACAATTTAGGTCACAGAGCGAGGTTATAACATATTCTCCATGTACAAATATTTGGCAATGTACGAGTATGTATGCATATTTATAGAAATTGCAAAAAAAAAATAAATAAATAAAAAAAATGAAATGAAACGAAACGAAAGAAACGATGCTTGTGCTAACAATAGAATGTCTCATATTTATTATTTGTGTAAAGATACAAATTATAATGAGGATGATTATGATTATGATGATGGTCACTCAATACAAAGCAGAACAAAAAATAATCATAATAAAAATAAAAATGTTTTGTTTTCGAAATTTATTCTCATTTTTATTCGATGGCAAATAATGTTTTCTTTTTCTGATTGTTCACTCTTTGCCAATTTTAAAATTAACGAAGTATTACTGTTATATACACTCACATATACATATACATACATTTGTACAGTTGCGAACACGAAAGTAGTAGTACAAGGTTTTAAAAATTTTAAATTGGAATTTTAATTATTTCAATAATCTGACATGTCTGTTTTTAGTTCATTGCTTGTGTGGTAATATTTTTGGAAGAAGTATGACAACAACACGTATTTTTTATCAACATTGAAATAGCAGTGATGGATTATTGAATTCACCTTTTTTTATATTTTATTAAAGATGTCAAATATTTTTTATTTAATGTTAAGTTCATAATTCTTATCTATGTGGGTGGTGTAGGGTAGCCCATAATAAACAAATGTTGGATTTTTGTCAGTCTCATCGGTTGAAGTTTTCAGTTTTACAAGAGGAAAAAGAAAAAATGCATTGTTTTCAGTTTTTGTAAAAAATTACTTTTGCATTTTAATTTAAAAGAATGGAAAGAATAGCACATAATTGTCGTTCTAAAAAACATAAATTGTTCATAAAATGTTAAAGTTATTAAAAATTCCCCAGGCCATTAAAGTGTAGGAATGTAGGAACAAAATTAACATACATATTTTGGGAAATATTAAAATAAAACCACATTTTTTAAAAATTTTGTTAAACAAATTTTAGAATTTTTATCATCACATTGGGATCTATTGAGAATATAATACGGAATAAAAATATGAAAAAAGTATGACAATACCTCCTATAGTTTTTCCGTACCTCCGATTTAAATTTTTCGATTTTCGAGAAAAACTAATTGTTTGGCCATATTTTGGCGACTGAGCTCAATTTCCTTACTGTTATGAATTTTAAGTAGGACCTATTCAGAATATTATAGTCCAGATAATTTTAAATATACTCTGAAAGTTTTACTTAAATTGGAAAACGTTAGGTAAAATTTTTCAAAATTTGGAATTTCTAATGGAAAGATAGCGAAATGTTATATATTTTTGGACTGATTTTGATGATGATCAAAAATTTCTGAAATTGGTTTAACAAACTTTTTAAAAATTTGAAAATGGAGTTTTGAATCTGCCGTTAAAAGAATTAAATTTTGTTGGTCATACCTTCGAATAGGTTAATGGTATTCTACGGAGACAAAAACTCATAAACAAGTAAATCTATATATATAAAAGAGTAACGTTACTGACTGACTGACTGACTGACTGACTGATTCATCATCGCACAGCCCAAACGGCTGAAGCTAGAATCACGAAATTTTAACTGTGGGTTCCTCCCTCCCCAAAACGATCCGATAAGAAGGGATTTTTGGAAATTCGAACGTTTAGGGGGTAAAAAAGGGTAAAAACGGGTAAATTCGGTAACCTTATATCTTCAAAACTAATAAAGATACAAAAAAACTTAAAATAGCATGTTACTCCATTTAAAAAATAAGCTGACAGGTGTTTCGTACTTTTTGGAAATTCGAAACTTTTAGGGGAGAAAACGGGTAAAAACTGTATTTTGGTACTTTTTTTGCACCCTATGTATCTTTTAAACCAATAAACATAGAAACAAATTTTAAATCGTATTCTTTAATTAACAAAAAATAAAAAATATAAGTTTGGTACTTTTTGGAAATTTGAACCTTTAAGGGATAAAAATTGTGTTAATTTTTGGTACTTTTTCATAAAATATGTTTTTCTATAATTTGACATAGACATACGAATATTTTATTATGAGCTCCCACCACGTTACAGAAATTTATTTGAATAAAATTGTACCACCTCAATGGGGATAAAAAAGGTACCAAAAAGGGGATAAAATCGGAAAAATACATTATATTTGAAATTATTAAGCCAATTTTGATAATTTTTTTTAACGTTGGTTCCTGGATTCATACAAAAATTAACTAACAGGGTGTTATTTGGAACTCGAGTACCAAGGTGTATATTGGGCCAAATCCGGGTAAACAGTTTGGTACTTTTTTAAAACATATTTATTCTTGGGCACATTAACACAGATTTTAATATTTTTATACATGCCTGTAGCATAAACAATTTTGGCAAAATGGAATATTTTTAAATTTCAAACTTGAGGGGTGTTCAAGTAAGAAAAGGGAAATTGGTACTTTTCTCCTAATGGTACTTTTTTAATATTTTAAATTATTTCACTTATCGACATTAAAGTTAGCTGATATGCATCTTAGTGAAGTTAGTGTTAAGAATAGGGGATAATATTTAGGTACCAAAATGTGTGAACTGTACTATAGGTACTTTTTTGTTCATCTAATGGTACTTTTTTGAAATTTCTATAATAATGGACTTAGAAACATGAAATTAAACATATATGGTCCTAAGTGAGTGAGAATTCTAGGGGGAGACTTTTTGGTACTTTTTCTTTATTGGAATGGTACTTTTTGTAATTTCTTCACCAATGAACCTAGAAACATGAAATAAAGCTTATATGGAACCGAGTGAGTGGGAAACCACAAGTGTGGGTTTTTTGGTACTTTTTCTATATTCTAATGGTACTTTTTTGAATTTTCTATAACTATGGACTTAGAAACATGAAATTAAGCATATATGGTCATAAGTGAGTGAGAATTCTAGGGGGAGACTTTTTGGTACTTTTTCTTTATTCTAATGGTACTTTTTGAATTTTCTATAACTATGGACTTAGAAACATGAAATTAAACATATATGGTCCTAAGTGAGTGAGAATTCTAGGGGGAGACTTTTTGGTACTTTTTCTTTATTGGAATGGTACTTTTTGTAATTTCTTCACCAATGAGCCTAGAAACATGAAATAAAGCTTATATGGAACCGAGTGAGTGGGAAACCACAAGTGTGGGCTTTTTGGTCCTTTTTCTATATTCTAATGGTACTTTTTTGAATTTTCTTTAACAATGGACTTAGAGACATGAAATTAAGCATATATGGTCCTAAGTGAGTGAGAATTCTAGGGGGAGACTTTTTGGTACTTTTTCTTTATTCGAATGGTACTTTTTGTAATTTCTTCACCAATGAACCTAAAAACATGAAATTAAGACCGGAGTGAGTGGGAATCTACAAGTGACTGCTTTTTGGTACTTTTTCTATATTCGAATGGTACTTTTTGAATTTTCTGTAATAATGGACATAGAAATATGAAGTTAAGCATATATGGTCCTAAGTGAGTGAGAATTCTAGGGGGAGACTTTTTGGTACTTTTTGTTTATTCTAATAGTACATTTTTGAATTTTCTATAACAATGAACTTAGAAACATGAAATTAAGCATATATGGTCCTAAGTAAGTGAGAATTCTATGGGGCGACTTTGTGGTACTTTTTCTTTATTCGATTGGTACTTTTTGTAATTTCTTCACCAATGAACCTTGAAATATGAAATAAAGGTTATATGGACCAGAGTGAGTGGGAATCCGCAAGTGGCTCCTTTTTGATACTTTTTCTATATTCTAATGGTACTTTTTTGAATTTTCTATAACAATGGACTTAGAAACACGAAATTAAACATATATGGTCCTAAGTGAGTGAGAAGTCTAGGGGGAGACTTCTTGGTACTTATTCTTTATTCAAATGGTACTTTTTGTAATTTCTTCACCAATGAACCTAGAAACATTAAATAAAGGTTATACGGACCCGAGTGGGTGAGCAACTACAAGTGGGTGCTTTTTGGTACTTTTTCTATATTCTAATGGTACTTTTTGAATTTTCTATAACATAATGGACCTAGAAATATGAAATTAAGCGTATATGGTCCTAAGTGATTGAAAATTCAAGCGGATACCTCATGGTACCTTTTGTTTATTCTAATGGTACTTTTTTTTAATTTTCTATAGCAATGGACTTAAAAACATGAAATTAAGCATACATGGTCCTAAGTAAGTTAGAATTCTAGGGGAGACTTTTTGGTACTTTTTCTTTATTCGAATTGTACTTTTTGTAATTTCTACACCAATGAACCTAAAGCCATGAAATTAAGCTTATATGGACCCGAGTGAGTGGGAAACCACAAGTGGGGGATTTTTGGTACTTTTTATATATTCTAATGGTACTTTTTTTGAATTTCCTATAATAATGGACCTAGACTTTCCAAAAAATCGAAGAATTTCAAAACCGCGGTTTCGGTTTTAAAAAATTAAAAACCGATCGGTTTCGGTTTTGTGATAATTTATTAAATATGAAGTATTATAGAAACAAAATTAGTTGATAATATAGGAAATGATATACAAATCTAAAATTCAAACTTGGCGGGTTATGGTTTAGTGAATGCGAATTTAAAAGTGATAATCAATGTTACTATTTCCTTATTGCATTGGTACTTTTTGAATATTTTATAATAATAAACCTAAAAATTTAAAATTAGGAACACATTTTGCATTTTCTATAATAATGGACCCAGAAATATGAAATTAGACATTTACAATTAGATTCACAAAGTGAGACTTGATAGTACTATTTCTTTCTTCTAATTGGGGTGGCGAAGCGCACCGGGTCAGCTAGTATGGATATATTTTAAGTAGGGTTTTTAATTTCGCGACCTTTTCTGATTCCCGGGAACTTTTTTTACTATTCCCGAAATATATAATGATACTGTAAATTAGGAATATTATAGCCAAATTTCATATAAAAACTTAGTGTCATAATTATTAAATATCAGATCTTCGAATTAATTAATAAAGTTTGAGCTTAATTCACTAAAATCTTAATCCGTAATTAAAAAATGTCAGCCTTTCATTCCATAAATCCCTTCCTAATATTTAATTTTTTAGATTCATTCCAAGCCTTTTTTTAAACTGAATTAATTTTAAAGTAACAACATTAATTAATTTTAAAGTAAAGTAATAACAGAATTTATTCAAACTTTGAATGATTAAATTTTTGTTAAATCAAATCATTTCCAAAATTAATTGAAAAAATTATCTTAAACCTTTTTTTACTAGATTTTAATTGAAGAAAAATTTAATCATTTAATAACTTTTTGAAGCTATTTTGTTATGGATTTGAAGAAGAAATTTAAAGAAATTAGAATAATTCAATAAGAAATAAATTCTATAAATAATTTTTATATTTCTATAAATAATTCTATAATACATAATAAATTTTCATACGAAAAACCCCAGATAAATTCAAAAAACTTTTCACTGTTTTTTGGTGAAAAAAACAGAGTTCTAATTTGTTTTCTATGTATTTTCGTCAGTTTTTAATTCCCGGGATTCACGACTAAAAATCCAGGGAATCGGGTAGTGAAAAATTGGCAAAATTCCCGGGAAATTTGTACCGGGAATTCCCGGGATAAAAACGCTAATTTTAAGTAAACATGAGCTTTTATTTTAATATCTCTCAAAATATGTTAATTTTGCTCCTACATTTCTTGTTCTAGAGGCCAATTTCTATTTTTTAGAACGACAATGTGGGTCGTGCAAAATATTGCACTATTGCTTAATGTAAATTAATTTTAATGTTAAGAAATGAGGGAAAATCGTATCCAGATAATCAAATATATATCAAATGGATATTTTAACATTGAGGTCATTGCCTGACTTTTGCACCAAAGTAAAAATGTAAATGAGTAAATGAGTAAATGAGTCAATGTAAAAAATGTATTGGCGAAACCTTTTTACTAAAAATGTTACTCACAATGAAGGTTGCAAATATTTTTGTTAAACTAAAGTCTTTGTTTTAAAACCCAATGAAATTATAAAGTGTTATGTATATACTAATTCCATATTGTGAATGTCTTAAACATATAGCTACTAACAGATCGGACAGAAAATTTATTTAGAAAAATTCGAACTAGATTGAATTTCAAAAACGAACAATTCCGTTTCTGTGAATAATTATTTCAAACAGTTATATGTCAATCTTAAAAACAATTGCTAAAAATGGACTTACAAGAAAATTACCAATATTTCACTCTGATCCAGCTCAACAATTACTGACACCTGTACAACAATTTTGAGAAATGGCTTATTAAACCAACTTAACTTTCTTTTTAGTTGGGAACATCGACTCCTTAGTTTTCTCCATATAAATGGGTGCACCCTAATGTACATAAATACATACATAAATACGTACACATTTATTTGTTTGTGAAGAAACAAACATCCAGATGTACATACAGTGAGTGTCACTCAAAATCGTACAACATATTTTTTGTTTTTTAATATTATGAAATTATACAGGCAATAATAGGTGATTATATAAAAAATTAAAAGTCATTTTACTAATTGGAACAAAAAATATGTATTTCAACAAAAAATATAACAAAACCTCAATTCCTTAAAAAAATATTGAAGAAAATTAAAAATTATCACAAAATTCATATTTCACTTAAATTCGTACACTTATATTAAATTTTAATTAAAACTTTAAAAATTAAAAAATGTTAATATTAAATAATTCTAATACTTTGTAGCAAAAGGGTATCCTTTGCTATTGTTTAGTGCCTGTACGATATTAAGTGAAGAGTTGATATTCTGGGCATTGACGGTGTTACCCAATTTTTTTATTTGTAGATAAGGGCAATTAAAATTATACCATATTTTCTGATATGTAATAGCACACACAATATAAAAATAGCATTTTAAAATATTTCCAAAACATCAACTTTCTAAAACTAATGAATAAAATTTTACTACGATAGTGTACGATTTTAAGTGACATTCACTGTACATCTTTGAATTGTACTATATAAATTGATACAGTGTGGTGCGGTGCGGTGCGCATTATTTGTTAGCAAATATGGCGTTCTTTTATTTTCAATTTGATTGTGGAAGGGTGCGGCGTGCAATGACCACATACATACATATTTCATATTTTTCATACAGTACAGAAGATATATTTATAACGAAACACATTCAGCGATATGAAAGGATATATGAAATCGATTGACTAATACCGATTTGTTATGGAATCTCTTCTAAACGCGAAACTATAAATGCAATTTGGAGAAATGTCGAGAGGCCACTTTTACACGTGACTTAACTTATAACATATAAATAATTTGTGTTATTTAGAATCTGCTCTTGATGTAATTTATACACAACACAACATAACATAACTACATATACATAGACATATGTATGTATGTATGTACTTAACTCAACGAATGAATATACAGAAAGCAAAATCGAAAGAAAGAAAGAAGGAAATCATGGAGAACCGAACGGATACAGTCAACAGACTATTAATGATACGGCACAAAACAACTTTCTTCTCTCAAAAAGCTTAAGTCGCAAAATACCGCGGCGATTTATTTGACGATGTGAGCGATGTAAATGTTGGCAGTTGACTTGTTGTTGTTAAAATAGAAAATCATATAAAATACCTTAAATTCCTTAGATCATGACACAGCAGCCTAGAGAACCAAAAGCATGTATAACTCGTAAATGCGCCTAAACGCCACCTTGCACCCCACACTTGCAGATGCAAATAAAAATAAGTACTTTCATGTATGGAACATTAAAATGAGAGAATATTAACGATATATTCAGCAGCAGCTTTTACATTGCAATCCACTCATTTGTTGTGTATTTTTTTTTTATAGATATTTTTAATTTTTCTTTGCTTCATTCGTCTTCTATTTTAGGTAGGGTCATTTCATTATTTATTTCCTTATCCCTTAGGTTTTTGCTTTTGCATTCTACAGCGTTGATGTTGTCATCAGCAGCACATACTATATGTACAGTGGAGTGAAAATATTTATTTAACATGATGCAAATATACAAATGTAAATAATATTAACTACTGATACCAGTTTAAAATTTTGCCTTTCAAATCCGAATTCTTACTGTTACATTTCAGCAGAACACGCATTTATTTATCAATTAAAATGTGAAAATCGTTTAAAGTCTCAACCGAAAAGTTTGAAACAACAGAACAATTAAAATAACGAAAGTCAAATACTAAAACAAAATTAAAGTCAACTGATTTTGGTTTATTATCAAAAACATGCGACTGGTTTGGAGTATCAGACAGGGCAGGAGATGTCTTCACACTTCAAGGTATTCAATCGATTAACCGTTAATCGGTTAACCGATTAATTTAAAATTGACGATTTTCAAATAAAAAATAAACCGATTAATTTGTGTCGATTAACCGATTAACCGTTTTTTTTTTTTTTGTACTTTATATAGAAATATTGTTTAAAACACACAAATTTTATTTCTTAACTCGTGAACTTTCCTTCTGAAACTGAGGAATTTTATCTACAATGTTTCTATGATAAACTTTGTCCTAATGAGTCCGAGGACGACATGGTAGTAGACGAAACTGAAGACATTACTGAAACGAGTCTTTTATCAGAACTAATAAAGTATTCAAAATGTAAAAAAATCCAAAAAGAACTCCAATGGTATGAGGGAGGATTTTATATGCTTAGAGAAAACTAAAAACATAACTGAAAAATTGGATATTCTTTATCATGCGTTACTTTCGATTTCTACAATCAGTGAGAGTTTGTCAAGTCAAGTTTTATTAAAAAGTAAAAAAAATCGTTTAAAAGGAAAGCATTTAAATTATATTCTTCAGAGACCAAAAATAACTTATTAAATTTTTTGAGACTGAAAAAGTTAGGCATAAATCGATTTCGATTTATATTTTTTTACGTTGCCTTAAATGTGTTATTCATAATATATATTTTTTTACGTTGCTCATAACTTTTTTTTTCAATTTGTATGTTTTTAAGTTGCCTAATAAGATTTATTCTAAAGAATATATTTTTTTCGTTGCTCATAACTCAAAAGAAGTTTCTTTCGCCACCTTGGTTGCATTTTGTTAGTACATATATTGAATTTAACATTTAAAGTCGCAAAAAATAAGCTTGGTATGAGATTGATGTTTTTTATTGTGTGTTTTTTAATTATGAAGAATTTTGTTTCACAATCAATGTTTTAGCAAACGCATTGTCCGCCAAGTTGCACCTTTTCTCAGTCAACAAAATACGCAAAGCAGAAAATGCTCTTTCAACAGACAGCCGTTTAGCTTCTACGTCCAGTCTCATAGGTTTAAAGCTCTCTTTTTCAGCTATAGCTGCTAATAACTCTCGACATGTATTGCCTTTGTCATTTTCTGAAGATAAAACCACTTCAAGTTCTCTAATTGATGTTCCGAACAACGATGACGTATTTAGATTCGTCGATTCTTCAATCAGAAAATCGGATATTGGTTGAAGTGGAGATACTTCAGGTGAAGTTAAATCGAAAAAAAAAGTTATGAGTAACGAACAAAAATATTTGTTATAAATAACTCTTATTAGGCAACGTAAAAACATAAAAATCAAAAATAAAAGTTATGAGCAACGAAAAAAAATATTTATTTTTTATTAACAAAATGCTTATAAAAGTTCACAAAATTCGTGTTTTTCCTTTCAATATAAAATTAAAATACAAATTATTCGGTTAATCGAATAATTTAAAATTAACCGATTAAATCTAAACCCCGATTAATTATTTGCTCGATTAACCGATTAAACGAGGAACCCGATTAATTGCATACCCTAGTAGATATAGACAAAAACAAGCTTCGGCGAGAATGAAAAAAACAGAGAAAATATAACTTTTTAACATACAGTGATGGACTTAAGTATAGGCACAAGCAGCATTGTAAAAGAAACTGGTGTTTTATTTGTATAAGAAAACCCGAAAAATGTATGATTAAATTATAGGTGTAGAGGTTATACATTAAAATAATAAGCATGGAAATTAAATACATCTTCTTTGCAAAAAAATTATTAAAAACAACATTAAACATTTACTGTTGGTAAAACATTTTTGCTTTCATATACATTGTTACGCTTTCACCAGACCCTCATGTGTCCATCAGTTCGGAAAATATTAAATTTACTTTCGTCTGTGAACAGAACCTGATCCCAGAAATCGCATTACTTATTTTTGAACAATTTGTCATAGTCTACTCACTGTTTTTTGATTAATAGTAGATGTTAACGATTTGCCTCTAGCAACACGCGAATTATAACTAGCTTCATGCAACGTTCTCCGAACAGTTTTGGAGTGTACATTTTTGCCAAAATCTTGTTTAATCTCTGCGGCAACCTGGGAAGATTTTATTTTTGGATCAACTCTTACTTTTCGTACGATTTGAGCAGGTTTTTTCTCAGTTAATTTTCGAGGACGACCACATTTTCAAAGTTTGTTTTGCCTTTGAACCTATTTACAATAGTCCGTATGGTAAAATGACTGCGATTCATTAATTCCCCGATCTCAGCAAACGATTTGCTTTGGTTATGCAAATGTAAAATTACTCTGCGCTGAGATTCAGTAGTTTTGCATTGTTTAGGGCTCATTTTAAAAATATAACATACAAATTAAGTATTTTCCAATATTTTTGAAACTTCTCACTTATATAAATGAGTAAAAAATAATAGCGGATCATAAGAGCATGTGTCGAATGTAAAATTGTTGCTTGATTATTAAAATTTAAATAACTGGGTGATGCCTAAAAAACTGTGCCTATTTGTCCATCGTATTTAGAACTTTTTGTACTTTTGTATCTGCCATAGGACTAACTTATCTTTCTACATGAATAAAACTGTTAGTATCTTAAATATATTAATAGTAGTTTCAATAAAAAATTAATATTAAAATTTGTAAATGAAAACAATCTTCGGCTGTTTATTGAAGATGGAAAAAAAAACAGCTTCCACCTTCCCTTTTAGAAGAATATTCCAGCTGGATTACGTTTAGCATAAAAGGATTATCGATATTCTCCTTTTAAACGAGACTTTTCTCAAATCATACCACAAATTTCAACTTGGTGGCTATAAAATTTATAGAGAGGATCGTTTTGGGGATCTAATTTCAAAACAAGTACTGCTGACAGCATCTCAATACAGGTTATGATTAATAGACACCCAGTTATATTTACTTCAGCGTACAGTTCACACTACCAATTTCAAGGCCGTTAATCGGTTAACCGATTAAATTTGGTCGGTTCGAATAATTCAAAACTACCGATTTTCGAATAACAAATAAACCGATTAATTTGTGTCGATTAACCGATTAACCGAAATTTCGGTTTTTTGCACTTTAACATATTTTTTTTGTATTTATTTTTCCATTTTAATTCAAATAAAATACTACATATTTCTTCGAACATCCAAGAAACATGTTCAGTGAGTATAACAACTGACATATTTAATTTACTTCGATCTCTTAATATAGAAAGGTCGTATTTCAACTTTTAGTTACTTTATAGGAGAAGGAAAAAACTCAATAAAATCTGAAAGTTAAAGCCTAAAAACTAACAACTAAAAATTATAATATATCAAAAAATACTTTTAGAAAAGTTGTTTGTTTTAATATAAAACAAAAAATATGCATTCAACATTAAATGAGTTAGGGGTTTTTTTTAAATTACTGTAAATCTGTTATTCTTCAACATAACTGAATTTTTTAAGGAGGTATACTTGAGTTTTGTCTACCAGAATATGTAAAAAACCCGATTTAGGAAAAAACGAGATACGACCTTTCTATATTAAGCCATCGACATGTATTTGTCGAATGAGAACATGATAATAAACGAAACTGAAAACACTACTGAAATGAGTTTTTATCAGAACTAATCGAAATTATTAAAAGTATTTAAAATCTAAAATAAAATCAAAAAGGACCTCAATGCTATAATGAATGATTTTATATGCTTAGAAAAAAATTAAAAAAATAACTCAGATATTGGATATTCTTTGTCATTGATATTACTTTAGTATTTTCGAGAGAGTTTTTTTCCAAGTCGAGTTTTATTAAAACTAAAGAAAATTATTTACTTTTTGGTTGAATTGTTATGTTTCGTTTATTTTTTATTTTTTTGTTCAAGTTATTAATAAAATACTTAAAATTCGTGGTTTTATTTTCACTTTAAAATTTAAATAGAAATTATTCGGTTAATCGAATAATTTAAAATTAACCGATTAAATCTATACCCGATTAATTATTTGCTCGATTAACCGATTAAACCAGAAACCCGATTAATTGAATACCCTACTACATATATTACCCATCTGAATATACTCGCTTTGGACAAAATATCAACCCAGTTCAGCCATTTTTTAAAAGAATGTCCACTGTATTGTGTTTTCCTTCTTTGAGAATCAATCTAATATTTCTGGATATGTTCAAAATATGACATATTCAGTTCTCCTGTATTATTGTGCATTATTAGTTTACTAATAACTAATATTTATCACAGCGCCCTCCTTCGGTGGTATAACATTAAAACGTCACCGAAGTAAAATAATTAAATAAAGGTTGTTGGCTTGACAAATGCGCAATCTCACCACCAGAGGCGCTGTAATATGCACTAATAACAATCATAACCTTTCCTTCTACAATCTACAGTGAATGTCACTTAAAATCGTACACCATCGTAGTCAAATTTTATTCATTAGTTTTAGAAAGATGATGTTTTGGAAATATTTTAAAATGCTATTATTATATTGTGTGTGCTATTACCTATCAGAAAATTGGGTATAATTTTAATTGCCCTTATCCACAAATAAAAAAATTGGGTAAGACTGTCAGTGCCCAGAATATCAACGCTTCATTTAAAATCGTAAAGGCACTAAAAAATAGCAAATGATACCCTACAAAGTATTAGGATTATTTAATATTAAAATTTGTTTTCATTTTTAAAGTTTTAATTATAATTTAATATAATTTTACGAATTTAAATGAAATATGAATTTTGTGATGTTCTTTAATTTTCATCAATATTTTTTTAACGAAATGAGGTTTTGTTAACTTTTTTGTTGAAATACATATTTTTTGTTCCAATTAATAAAATGACTTTTAATTTTTTATATATTCACCTATTATTGCCTGTATAATTTCATAATATTTAAAAAAAAAATATGTTGTACGATTTTGAGTGACACTCACTGTATTATTCTGGGTGAAGAATGAAATCAGGTATCAGAGCATTGACCAACCTGTTACTAATGTCTTGATAAAATCTTGATATTTATTTTAATAAATTAATGAAGCTTTTAAGAAAATACCTGTCGTTCATCAACATTCTTGGCAACGGGAAATCTCCTATATTAGTAAAATGTTAATTAGTCAGAAATATAAGTACACAAGAAAATATCAAAGATGTACGGATTATAATTCGAAAATTCAATTAAAAAGTATTTGGAACCGAAATGAATCATGGCCAAAATTTATGGCAAATTTGCCTCAGAGCTCTAAAAAATTTTGGAAATTAACAAAAGCCTTGAAAGGCAATAAAATGTCATTTAAGGCTTTTAAAGACGGCAATACTGAGTATTATTACTTTTAAAATTTATAATATTATTAAAATCATCCAGTTTGTCAAGAAATCATTTTTAAAAATACATCATTTTTAAAAAACAAAAGGGAAAAGCAAAATTTAAAAAAAGTCTAACTGTAAATTTTTATATTTTTGAAGTTTGTAAGAAAATAAATTAAAATAGAACGTGTATTTCTTAATATTGTTAAAAACTATTTTGTGGCTCATTTTGTATATTTTTTTTTTTTTGAAAAAAAATGGATAAATATTTGTCTAAAGATGGTAAGCTATTAATTATCTACATACAATAAATATATAAATCTAATTACAACATACTAAAGGTTCAAATGAAACTAATGCATCTGGTGATCAGTCGAATGCAAGCACATAAATTTCTAGAAAAAACAAGTCTAGAAATTATAATAAATCCTGGGAGGAAAATCCTTTATTAAAGCCATGGATAAAAAAAAGCATCAATAACTTGCATGTGCTTTAAAAGCACATGCAATGACGGCAAAACACTTGAAAGAGCTAAGGCCTTTCAAATATGTGAAACACGCCAATCACCCTTTTCAGATGCAGCAAAATACAGCAGCAAAGTTTCAAATATAGAACTCCATCTGGCAGCATTTTGTGCGGAACACAATATATCGTTCTTGACAATGGATCATTTGGTTCCATTATAACAGGAAACTGTTTTAGATTCCGAGCTCGTCAAAAAAGTAACGTGTGCTAGAACCAAAACTACAGCTTTGGTCAAAAATGTACTCGGAGAAACCCACCATGAAGAACTTTGTGATGTTCTTCGAACAAAGTTTTTTTCTTTGTGTGTGGATGAATCCACAGATATTTCGTCAACAAAACTATTGTCATTAGTTGTACGCGTGAAGTACAAAAGCAAAATATGTGATTTTTTCTTGGATTTAATTAAAGTTAAAGAATGTAACACAGTACAACATTTTTCAGTTCATTGCTTTGGGACTCAATTCTGACAATTTCACGTGAAAGTAGCCCCAAAAATAAGAACTTCTGCATCATTAGTTTTGTCAAGTTGGCTGCCGTATTAATTTAATGGCCATACGAATTTTTTTTCCTCAAGGTGGATTTTTATCACTTTTTCTATATTTTAGCACGGTTATATCTCGTATACCGTACGGAATATCTCTTTTGTGGCTGAAGCAAAGTTGTAGATATTGAATAGTAGAAAAAAAGTACGGAACATGCCTACCCGAAAAAAGTGCATCCAGTGCCTTAAAAATCGCAAAAATGCCCATTTTTTAAAAATTTTTACCAATTTTTCACCTTTTTTGCTCAATAGCTGGATTACAAATGCAATTATGGACTGATCACCATGAAATTAGGTCGTGTGATTTGTGTCTATATAAAAGTTATTTATCATGAATTTTGTATGTATACCATCATTTTTAACAGATTTATTCACTTTAAAGTGATTTTCGGAAGCTGGTCTTATATGGGATCTATGAATAATTATGGACCGATCATAATAAAATTTTTTGACATGAATTTTGTATATATTAAACTTATTTGGAGCGAAATTTGTGTATATACATATATAAATTAAACATTTATGACCGATAAAGTCCAATTTCGGGAGGACATTTGTAAGGGGGCTATGTGAAATAATGAACCGTTTTCAGCCAATTTCAACAGTTTTCGTCCTTGGGCCGAACAAATTATATGTACCGAATTTGTTTATGATCGGTCCATAATTAGTCATAGCTCACATATAACCAACGCTTCCGAAAATCACTTTAAAGTGAATAAATCTGTTAAAAATGATGGTATACATACAAAATTCATGACAAATAACTTTCATGTAGACACAAATCACACGACCTAATTTCATGGTGATCGGTCCATAATTGGATTTGTAATAAAGCTATTGAGCAAAAAAGGTGAAAAATTGGTAAAAAATTTAAAAAAATGGGCATTTTTGCGATTTTTAAGGCACTGGATGCACTTTTTTCGGGTAGGTATGTTCCGTACTTTTTTTCTACTATTCAATATCTACAACTTTGCTTCAGCCACAAAAGAGATATTCCGTACGGTATACGAGATATAACCGTGCTAAAATATAGAAAAAGTGATAAAAATCCACCTTGAGGAAAAAAAATTCGTATGGCCATTAAATTAATACGGCAGCCAACTTGACAAAACTAATGATGCAGAAGTTCTTATTTTTGGGGCTACTTTCACGTGAAATTGTCAGAATTGAGTCCCAAAATCATGTGTTGTACTGTGTAATGCAAAGGTATTTACGAATTAATTATAAATGTGTTTATTATAATTAATTCGTAAATACCTTTGTAGCTGTAGCTGTCATTCGTTTGCAACTGTGCGCAAATAACGCCTGTAAGTTTTTGCCTAGATATGTTGAAGGATGTGCACGAGACATTTATAATTTTATTCAAAATAGCCCAAAACGGCTGGATTTATTTGCAGATTTGCAAATATTGCTAGATTTCAAACATCGAAAAATGTTGCACCCATCCCAAATACGTTGGCTGTCATTAGAGGCTACTGTTAATCAACTATTGAGTCGAATAGACGTCTTAGAATTATACTTTTTGCATGAAGATTTGGAAAAATTCGATGCAACGGACAGAATTTTAGGTAATTTACAAAAGATCGAATTTAAGCTATATTTACAATTATTAAGTTTTGTTTTAAATGACATCAATAAATTAAATCGACTATTTCAGAGCGAAAGTCCTCAAATACATCTACTGCACAGTGAAATTCTACGATTATATCGTAAAATATTTGCATATATCGTTAAAGACGAGTATATTTCTATTGAAAAGTTTAACAAGATTGACTTAAACAACTCTTTGTATATTAAAGATCCTATGGATATTTATTTGGGAGCCCAAGTATCCATAACTCTAACTACAACCAATAAATTATCCATGGAAGCTGAAATTGATTTCAGAAATAATTTTATATTGAGCTGTTGCATAGCTTATTAAAGAAATTTGATTTGACTGAGAATGACTTTTTAAAATATGTTGATATTTTAGCTCCTGAAAATGTCGTAAAGGCAAAGTCTAAACTATTTCTAAATTAATTTGTTATTTCCCAAATATTATAAATTCTGAAAATGCTCAAAAAACAGATGATGAGTGGCGAGAATTGTGTCACTTTAATTTTAAAGAACACAACCTAACAGAAGAAAAAAACATTGAAACATTTTGGGAAATCATTTTGAAAACAAAACGTTGCGATGGATCTGAAGTTTTCCCTTGCATAAGAAAATTTATTTATGCCATTTTATCTATTCCTATTGCAACAGCTAATGTTGAACGAATTTTTTCTCAAATTAATATTAATAAAAATAAAATTAGAAACAAACTAGAAATACCTACATTATGTTGCATTTTAAGAACAAAAGACTATCTCAAAAAAAAAAATTAACGCAATTGTACAAATTTTGAACAATCTAAAGAAATTAATAAAAAGTTTAATAAACAAATGTACAATGTAACAAATACATAAATGATACTTTTTATTGTATTCAATTTTATAACTATACAATTTTATGAAAAATATATTATTTAAGTTATTTTTTGTTTGTTTCTTTTATAAATGTTATTTACAAAATTAATGTTTTTGTATACACAGAAAAAAGTTTCAACATAAATATTATGATTTGATTTCATAGATTTCAATTCATAACATTTATTAATACTTTCTTAAATAGTATGATTTTTTTTTAATATTTTACGTTTTCAAACAAAATTTAGAAGGCTTGGAAAATATAATTTCAATTTAATTTTTATTTGTATCTTGTTCAAAAATGTTTGAAAATTTTCTTTGAATTTTTTTTTATGTTTTCAGCTTCAAAATGAGATAATATGCGCGAAATTGACATATTGTTTTAACAAGATGCTATGCTTGCTTCAATATTTATGAATGTTTTATCATGTTTAATGATTTTTTTAAAATTTCAGATATTGTTGATTCATCTTAAAATATTGGCCAATATATGGCTATTATGCAAACATTTTTGAACTAGTTCATTACACAATACAATTATAATGCAATTTATTATAAAATATTACGAAATTTATTTAAAAAAGCAAAAAATTGCGTCATGTACAAATTAATAATATTTATGAACATGTTCTTATTCTGAATGAAAAAAGTTTGGGAAAAAAAAGTCAAGTTTGATTAATAATATTTATTACAAAATTCATTTCAATTATGAATTTCTTTTTTCTGTGTACATATTTATGTTATGTTATAATCATAATAAACATGTATTAAATTTGATAAATTGTAGTTTTTATCATAGTAGAAAAATAGAAGGTAGTTTCATTCTCTCTTTATTTTTTAAAATTCTACGTCTGACATGCTTAAGGATTTTGACGTTTTCGTTAAAATAGTAATACCATATTAATTAAAAATGTTCCCATATATTCTTTGAAGTTTGTGAAAAAATTAATACATAATTTTCATTAATTTGAAAAATATTAAAAAAAAATATAAAAAATATTTACTATCAAATTGGGATCAAAGGTAAGATTTTCATTTTCAAATATTACAAAGCTAATTTGTGAACATTATTTTAAGATTTAACAAACATGAGTTGCATTTTCCCCAACTGCGAAAATACCAAATATTTTTGCCAAAATTCAAATGTAAATTTTTTTAAAGTCCCAGTGGCTGGATGTATGTAAAACTTGCGAAGAAGATTTGCCAAAAGAGCCAATGGTGTGCTCCGACCATTTCCTTAAAAGCAATATTTCAGTTAATACATTAACTTCCAACACAACACAATTAATTTGAAAAATATTAAAAAAAAATATAAAAAATATTTACTATCAAATTGGGATCAAAGGTAAGATTTTCATTTTCAAATATTACAAAGCTAATTTGTGAACATTATTTTAAGATTTAACAAACATGAGTTGCATTTTCCCCAACTGCGAAAATACCAAATATTTTTGCAAAAATTCAAATGTAAATTTTTTTAAAGTCCCTACATTACCTAATAAACGACAACAGTGGCTGGATGTATGTAAAACTTGCGAAGAAGATTTGCCAAAAGAGCCAATGGTGTGCTCCGACCATTTCCTTAAAAGCAATATTTCAGTTAATACATTAACTTCCAACACAACATACTTAATACATTTTTATTTAAATACCAAATTATAAATTACACATTTTTTGTAAAAAAATTTCTCTAAAATAAAAATCATTTTTAGGAATGTGGCAACGCTTTTTATAATGCTCACAAAATAAGGAAACTTCAAAAAAACTTATTTGAAAAAAACAAAATTTTGATTGAAACTACCTTCTATATTTTTATCATGGTTTTTATATAAAATGAAGATTTTTTTTCTAGAAAAAAAAGATTTTTTTTACTCAATTTAAAGGTTTTCGTTGAAATTTATATGGCAACACTGCTCAGCAGCAATGGAAATAATGCATACATTGTTGTGAGCTCTCCATACAACAATAATAATACATATGATCCAAAAGATCACAAAAATTATTTAAGTGTAAGAACAACAACAAACGAGAGATCTACACTCTCTAGTGCGCCAAAACAAAACAATTGTGTAGAAGACAACATAAAAGAAATTATAGTAAAACAAACAACAACTCAAATGGTTGCTGAATAGTAATAGTATGCTACTGTGATCAATGTCACAAATAGTAGTAATGAAAATATTAACTCTATAAAAACCGGTGATGATAAGCAAAATCAATCGAGTTCTACATTAAAAAATACTGGTGCCATACCAAAAAATACTCGAAGTATAGTGAAAAATACGGGAAAAATCCTAACAGGAATGGACCGTTACATCACTATAACTAAACGCAAGTCCAGTCCTAGGACATCAAAATTGGAACCAAATCCAAAACAGGTGAAGAAAAATCCGGTAAGTCAAAATCGTTTTGCAATTCTTGACAATCAAGAAAGTAAAGAAAAACCCGCAAAGCCTGTAAAAGACTATAAGCCACCTCCCCTATATTTGCGCGAACCTACTACAAATGTTTTGGTGAACAAATTGTCCCAACTTGTAGGTAAGGAGAATTTCCACGTGGTCTCTTTGCGTAAAGGAAATATTCAAGAGACAAAGGTACAAACTTATTCGGAAAAAAATTTCAGAATGATTGTTGATAATTTCGATTCCGAGAAAAGAAACTATTATACATATCAACTGAAAAGTGCAAAAGGTTTGACAGTAGTCATCAAAGGTATAGATAGTTCTGAGCCAACTGATGATATTAAAAAGGCGCTAGAGTCTGAAGGCTTTGAAGTGAAGTCCATTCACAACATAATAAAAAAGAATAAAATTCCTCAACCAATTTCATCAAAACGGGGTCCCTTCGACTCTACTTGATTGTTCGCACGTAGTGAACTACCACGTAACCTCAACCAATTTTTAGAGTTGAAATCACTTTCAACTCTTCTCAATTAAAGAAAAAGGGTGACACTCATCCAATATACGGTTTAAGATATCTTCTTAATCGTAAAATAATTGTAGAAGAACCAATTAAGCGCAAAGGTCCACCTCAGTGCCTTAATTGCCAAGAGTTCGGTCACACCCGAACATTCTGCAAATTACCTTCTGTATGTGTAAGATGTGGAGATATTCATAAAAGTCAACAGAAATCAACGAAGGCAAGAAGACCTTTATATGCTCAATATACGGCTTCTAACTTTCCAAGCCTTCCTGATGCTTCTAGTGCTCAATATAGAAGTATCATAAAAACCAATAATCAAAACTCAAAAAATCAAATCGTATGCCCATACGACAAACGAGGGTTCAGTTACCCAAATGAAAACAAACACTGGTGCTTCTAGTGCTCAATATAGAGGCATCATAAATGATAATTATCAAAACAAATCGTATGCCAATACGACAAATGAGGGTTCAGTTACCCAAATGAAAAGAAGCAATGGAAATAATAGCCCATTATTTTCATATGCACATGCATTAAAAGAGGGTGTACCAGTACCCGACACTAGCTCTCAAAGCTCTATTGAGAATCTAATTCAAACCATGAACAGTTTCAAGGCGAACATGCAAAATTTGTTTCAACAATTGATGCAGAATCAAAGCATGCTCATGCAGATCCTGCTAAATAAAAAATTAATTCTCTAAGAATTTGTTTTTGGAATGCTAACGGCCTTAGCCAACATAAGAATGAAGTACAACAATTTCTCCACCTTCAGGAAATTGATGTACTACTCGTTTCTGAAACACACTTTACCATAAAGAACTGTTTCAGAATTAACGGATACTATACTTATGCTACAAAACATCCAAGTGGTAGAGCTTGTGGTGGAACAGCTATATTAGTGAGAAAGGATATTAGGCATTTCCCAATGCCAGAATATAAAACGGATCACATCCAGGGGCTCTCGCCTTATTACTCCTAGACAGAGGCAACTGTTAGAAGCAATATCGTCTAACAGACTAGATGCCATATCTAGTGGCCAACCTACTTATTGGCCTATAGACCTCAATAAGATTCCCGATCTAATTCACTTCGCTGTAATCAAGAATATACACTTCGCCACAAAAGTCTAAGGACGATTTAGAATTTCAATATATTTCCAAAAATCGACGTTGAATTTCAATAAAATTAGCTATATACATGCATAATTAAACAAATAATTTAATACTGGATACTAAACATTAATTAACTGTTTTTAATTAACATTATAAAAAAATATTAAAAAATACCTTTTTAATACTTCACAAACGTTTACAGACGACTTTGTTTTTTTATTTTTACTGTTATAACGGGATAAAAAATCCACGACTTTTTGTTAGTTTATTAAATAATAGCAAGCTTTGAGAACAAATGCATTAATTTTTTTAAAAGATTTTCGTTTATTTATTTAAAATGTGTGTAATAAGCGAGGACGTGCGAAAATTGCTGTTAAGCTAAAACATGAAGGAAAATCTTTGTCCGAAGTTGGAAAAATATTAAATTTGGCCAAGTCCACAGTAGATACTGTAATTAGAAATTATAATGCCACTGGTTCATATGCTAGTAAGCCCAGAAGTTGGAGTCCAAAAAAGATAGACGAGCGAACTGAACGACTGATAGTCAGAAAAATTACCGAAAATCCCAAGCTAAGTGCAGTAAAATTATCCCAGGAAATGCTGAAATATAATGCGGTTGATGTTCATCCAGAAACCATTCGTCGTTGTTTCAAAAGAAATGATTTGCACTCTCACGTCGCTAGAAAGAAACCATTTGTTAGCCAGGTTAATATCAATAAAAGCTGGATTATGCACTCAAGTACCAAGAGAATACATCTATCTGATCCAAACTTCTGGAAACGAGTTATTTTTACGGATGAATGCAAATTTAACGTTTTCGGTAGTGATGGCATATGTAAAGTATGGAGAAAACCTAATTCTGCTTTGGCCACAAAAAATCTCAGAGCAACTGTAAAACATGGTGGCGGATCGGTCATGGTATGGGGGTGCATGTCGGCAAATGGTGTCGGTATATTAAAGTTCATAGACGGAATAATGAATGCGCGTATGTACCTCGACATTTTAAAGGATGAATTTCTTCCAAGCGTCGAAAAGCTGCATCTGGATAATGGATATACCTTTATGCATGACAATGACCCCAAGCATTCTTCTCTGCTGATAAGGGAATGACTACTATATAACGTCAATTCAAAGTAGGAGCATCCTCCTCAATCTCCCGATCTTAACGTTTTTGAACACTTGTGGGCATATTTAAAGATACAAGTACAAAAAGCAAATCCGTCATCTATTCAGCAGCTTAAGTCAATTTTAACGGAAGAATGGGAAAAGGTATCCCCAGAATTTACAAAAAAAACTGGCGTATTCGATGCCTAACAGACTAAAGAAGGTTATAAAGTCAAAAAATTTAATTTTTATTGTCGTCCTTAGACTTTTGTGGCAAAGTGTAAAACGAGAATTTATTTCAGTGATCCCTTCGCTGGACCTCTCGTCAGACCACTCGCCTACAGTTTTAACGTTATTAGCAGTTCCAAGTAAATTGGAAAACTCTTACTCTTGTTTCCCTAACAAGAAAACGAACTGGTTAAAGTATAAAATGTGTGTTAGCTCACACTTGCCACAAAACATCTCATTGAAAAATGAATATGAGATACAATCCGCTGTCGATATATTTACAGACATTTTGACAAACGCCGTTAAAGTGTCCACGCCCTCAGTCACCCTGGGGAATTACAGACATTCAAAATGTCCTAAAAACATTGAGTCTCTTATCAAAGAAAAGAGAACACTCAGACGTCAATGGCAGCAATCGCGATCTCCGAACGTAAAGGCTAAATCTAACCTGAGAAATTATCTTAGAAACTTAGACCCTACTAAGAACACAGAATATAGTCTCTGGAAAGCTGTGAAAAATATGCAATGCCCTATTGTATATGAGTCGCCCATACGCCTTCAGAACGGAGAAAAAATACTTCAGAAAAAATCGAAGCATTTGCCAATCACTTGGAGAATGTATTTACCCCTAATGATACAAATTCATATATTAGAGATAATGTCATAAATAATGTGGTGCCAGCCCCACTAAAATTCCAAAAGGTCTTAATACATAATATTTGTAATACAAAACCTAAAAAAAAAAAATTTTAAATACTTTTTTGAACACAACAGCAGACGACACCAAAAACGGCGTCGACAAAATGAAAGGCAACATCAACCTCAATGTTTCTTACAGAATACCAAACAAATGTTGACAGTCATCGATAAGTGGCAATATTGTCAACGAGAATACGGATTTGCAACAAATTATTAAAAACGGCGTTGTGTTGTGTCGACGACGCCTAACTGAATAAGGGTGAATAATCTTCAATGCCAAAATGGACCGGTGCGAATTATTCCATAGGCATCAAGTAAAATAAAGGCTCCTAGTTTTGATGGCAGCACACCATTTTACGTATTCAAGTTACAATTTGATACAGATGCCAAAAGAAACTTATGGAGCAATGAAGAAAAAACTATATAATTGATTTTGTCCTTGAAAGGAAAAGCAGCAATAGTTCTTGAAAGCGTACAAATAAGTAACAGAATTAGTTATGATGACATAATGGATGCTCTACAACGAAAGTATGGTGGAGAACACATGACAGAAATGTACCGAATGGAATTGCGTGGTAGAGTGCAGAAATCGAATGAGACGCTACAAGACTTTGCGACGGAAATTTAACGTTTGATGTAGCACATGCGGATTATGCTACACGCAAGTCAACATTTGCGGAAACCGTTTCTTTCGCGTTGGCACAAGAAACAGCGAAATCAATGTCGAAGCCGCAAGTATGCAAGGTGCGAAATATCGAGAAAATAACTGAAAATGAGACAAATATAGTCAATGAAATAAAAGAGGCAGTTTTAGAGGCTTTAAATGATAAACAAAGTAAAGTTTACATAACCTTCAATCTGTTTATATATTGCGTTTTAATCGGTTCAGTAGTTTCGGAGTTATAATTTGAAGCAAAAAATATATTTTTTACGTGAAAAGAGCAAATTTTTGTGTTTTAAAAAAATCGTGAAAAATCGAAAACGGCATCCACATCTGTAGTTTTTATATTGTCTCATATTAAATATTGTGTTATACATATATATTTCAATGCAATGCATTTAAACGTTGCAGGAATTGAAGCCTTTTAGTGGCAGGTGTTGTGAAAGATCTATATTATTCAACCTCCCATTACTAGTTAACATAATGATATCAACTTAAAACAATATGGTAGTTTTTTTTTACCAATAACATGCATAAATTTAGTGTGTCTCACTGATCAGTTTTATGAATATATGATAATTAATCTATGTAGACATTTTCCCTATAAACAGGGTGATTCAATATGCACCTACTTATTATCTGACTGAAAAGTAGGATTTTGTAATAAATTTTGAAGATTCAATTAATGAAATAAAAGGTTTTCGTTAAAATGTTCCATAGCTTTAATTTCAATGTAAATATATTGTATGTTTCCACCACTTTTGAAATCGATTTCGTATTATTTTTAAAAATGTGTTAAATTTTACATAAATTTAAGATATGATGGAATAGATGGGAATTCCTATGGGAATTTCGTAAAAAACACATTTCGTTTTGCTCGATTTGAGCTTGATAAATTTTTCTGACTCAAGTCTGATGTTTTTACCAGAGATCGAAAATAACTCGTCCATATACCAAAAAACCCATATTGTGATTTATATTTTTGTGATAAAAAATAAATCACTGAAAATAACAGTTATAAAATTATTTTTATTTAAATGGTTTGGTATGACCTTTATTCGTTTTTATTGTTTTTTAATGGTTTGGTGTGCGATAAACAATTCATTTGTTCTTAATAACTGTTACTTTCTCTTTTATTATTATGGAAATAATATGATAAGTATGAAGTAATGAAGTCTGAGTAACAGAAATAAGATTATTTTTTTTATAAATCTTTTGATAAATTTTATATATTTCAGTGTTGATTTGCATCAAATGATTTTTTGCGATTTATTTTTCATATTCGCAAATAAAAGTCACAAGCTAACCCTTACGAAAAAAATAAATTATAAATCACTCATCTAGATTAGCTGTGTTTGTTTCTCTCAACCCGTAACCTAAAATGTTCTTTAATAAATCACTCTATCAGTGATATATCAGAAAATATTATTTTTAAATGGCTGCGAATGAGAATTTACTATTGAAATGAAAGTGAACCCGTTATTTGCGGTCTCTGGTTTTTACTCTAAATGCATTCTTGTAAACAAAGTACAAAGGTCGCAATTTTGAACGGAATTCTATAAAATTTTGTATACTGTAATTTTTTTTGCAAGAACGAACCTTGTTGACTTGGACGTAAACCGATCCACAAACATTTGCCGTTTACTGATTTTTATTTACAGTTTTTGTATTTTTTTAGAGTTCATTTTAAAGTTAAATATTTAAGCGAAAATGTTATTAAAAATTAAAAACAAAATGACCTAAACACAGGGACGGTAGGATATAAGCTATAGAGTCTATAATTTAATAACATAGAGTAACTTCGGGTAATGTGGACTACCGTTTTATTTTTTCTAAATTTTGGCCACAATATATATGGATATTAAAAAAATTGTGAAGCAATAAATTAGATAATGTATTCTCTAATTGTTTTTGCAGTTGAAAATTTTTTCCGTTAAAGGATAAAAAATTTATGTGAAAATATTGTAAGGAATCCAAAAACCAGCATTAAAAAAATTGGAGGGTAATATGGACCACTATATGAGGGTAATGTGGACTAGTATTTAATACATAAAATTCATGAACCAGCTAATCATGAATGATTAAAAAATTTAATTTCAATATATTTTCATTAATACAAACTAAAAAGTCGCGTTCTCGGCTTAGATAGATTGCTTACAAAGTACATTGTTATTGTCGGGTAATATGGACCAGTAGTACATAATCAAGTAATTTAAGTGGTCCACATTACACGAACTTGGGTTACAGTGGTAAAAAATTATTTTTACCTAATAATCTAAATGTGCTTAAATTCTTACCAAATATATGCAAAACTATGTGTCCACTTTAACTATATAAAACAACCAAACATTAAATTCTACCAAGTAACTGCACCAAATTTTGTTTCTTACTTGAGCCGAAAAAAATGTTGAGCACGCGCATTAATTTCAATACAAGAATAAAAAGCCAACATATCAATTACTCATGAAAGCAAATGTGCAATTGTCATTTCAAATAAATTGTAAAATGTACGACAAATCAGTTTTGTCATACCTTCAATAGTTTCTGAAAAAATACACTGGTCCACATTAGACGCATAGTCCACAATACCCGAAGTTACTCTATATTTTTCTTGTTTGCTGCTGATACACTCAGAGTATGTGGCCGATATCGTCACATTCATAGTCCAGCACACTATCGTCTAGTCTATCGTAGAATTATTATTTGTCTGTAATACTACTAGCCCATATATATAATAAAATAATCCTAACAAAACGTATATCATCAGTAAAGCATTGTTTGGGTAATTTTACACAAACAAATTTAAAATCGAATGTAAGAATCTTGCCGAATAGTTTTGTGTTATTATAATATTTAAAATAACTTACCTGTAAATGAGGTGAAACCAAAATTAACATTAATTCGTCTTTTAGATATTTATTACCGCTTGTGGAAGATAATAGTTCTATAACATCGCGACTCCGCGCTACAGCATCTGCTGTTGGAGCACGATTTTGAGATACAACGGTTGAACTAATGCGGTCAAACAGCTAAATATAATTATAAAATGTAGGATGAATATATACAATAGATTGGTTTAACCTTTAAAACATACATGTAATAGTTGGTGCAAACGATTATCCCTTAACATATCACGTAAGACGTCTGAATCTACATGAGCATCTTGTAATGCGTAAATATCATCTAGACAATCCAAAATTCGTTGCACAGCTTCTATGCCGGCTTCTTCGTCAGCCCACTCATTTAAAATATCAGATGCGGAGGCAACTGGCACTGTAAATTCAATATTGATGTAAGAGTTATGCATACTATCAAGTTAAACTTACTAGAGTCTGTATCGGTTCCAAAAATTGGATCTATAGTTGTGCCACCGGCAATGGCCTGTACGGCGCCTTTTAGTTTACGTCGAGCATTGTAACGCTTTAGTTCTTCCACCGTATCAGCCAAATGTTGACGTTGCAGTTTATCTCGATCCTATACGAAAAGTAAATGTATCACAATGTAAAGAATGTTTGAATGTGCAAAATATATTATTATTATTAATTACTCTTATCCATGGATGTTCCAGAACTTGCGCAATAGATAGTCTGTGATGGGGATTAGCTGCCAACATCTTAGACACCAAATCTTTTGCTGACGCAGATATTGATTTCCATTCTGGCGCTTCAAACTTAAGAGACGAGAAATAAAATTAAATAAAAAAATATGCAATAAAATGGTAAATATACTAAATACCGTTAATCTGCTTCTTGCTATTGAATTTTGTAACCGCACTCCAGATCCTAGGAAAGGAAGACGCCCTGACAGTAAAACATGTAACATTACTCCAGCACCCCAAACATCGCATCCCTTCCCATAGAGACGTCTTGTTACAACCTCTGGAGCCATATAATGCGGACATCCTACTCGACCATGAGTCTCTAAAGCCTCTCTACCTCCTGGCAATTGAATGGCCGAACCAAATCCCCCCAATTTAACTGGTGCCGAGTTATCGACTGTTGCTAACAGAGCGCAAGCTGGTCTAACATCTCGATGCAAAATATCATTTTCATGACAATAACGCAAGGCCTCCAATATCTGGCGCATATAATGACTGCAGCAGAAGCAAAAAATTTAATTGTTTAAATACTACGCTACACACTCATATTATAACTTACCAAGCAACAGCCTCACTATAAACAAAACCCGCCACTGCCCTTCGTACCACCTCGAAACACAAATCTGAACCCTCCATACTGCAAAAGAAAATATTAGATTTATTTTTAATATATTTTTACATTAAACGTTATATTGTCCGTCCCCTTAATAAAACAATTTAGCCGCAAAAAAATTAATTTAGCCTTTAGCCATTTTTTTAGCCTTTTTATTTTCATTTAGCCATTTTTATGACTAAATCAAAACTTATACATATATTTACCCTAATGATCTGAAATTTTTGCTGTTGAAAATTAGTAAAATCAGTTAAAAAATTGTCAGGGATATTATGACAAAAATTAACTTAAAATGTTGAACCAGTAAACAATTTTTGGAACCTTCCATACATTAAAAAAATGTCATATAGAGAAAATGAACGTTGCATATTTGAATAAAAATTGTTATAAAATCATATATAGGGTTAAAGAGAATACTTTGAGCTTTTGATCCTTAAAGGTTAGGATCCTCTAAAATTAAAATTTGACGTAAATATAGTACTTTAACAAATATTTTATAACACATGTCATGTAGTATACCGTTTTCAAAGACTACAATCCAACCAATTTAGAAAGAAAAATTCAGTTCATTATCGGTAATAATTTAGCTATGATCATTTTTATCTGATCAATTATAGAAAATTAACTTTTTTCCAAATTTAAATTAAATATTTATGTTAACATATTTTGGCTACCTTAGTTTTGATATGTTTACTAACTAATGGCAAAAATTTATGTTTTTGCCAATGAAAATCAATTCTGTCCGGCAACGTGTATAATTTTTAGAATATTTTTGTTCTGCATTACATGAGAGGCATATTTTCCATATATTCACTTATCAAAATATTCTCCATTGATTTCGAAGTTATCACAAAGGATTACTTTATATATACTTTGTATTTCATATACAAAATTTGCCAAGCAGCATTTTGCAGGTCAGGTGATAAATACGAGGTTTTAAAAACATCGGCATATGATATACGTGTGGCCTAGAGTGCTCCAAGATTGTATGGACGAAAAAAACTTTCTAGGTACAGGCCGTCCCCCCCTCTAGAATTGTTCTATGTATTGTAGAAACACATTGTGTAAAATATTAGGATGATAGGATAACGTTAACTGGTGGCGCAACGACGCTGAAGTTTTGAGGTGCATTTACAAGGGGAAAATATGCAATTTTTTCAGTTTTTGTAAAAATTTTGCCATTAAATAATGACTTTTACAATTTAATTTAAAAGAATCGAAATGTGTACGTAATTGTCGTTATAATAAGATATAAAAGACAAAAATTGGTGAAAAAATGTTAAAGTTATTAAAAAATCGCCAGGCCATTAACGTGTCTCAGGCCACTAGAACAAGAAATTTATGAACAAAATTAACATATTTTGAGAAATATTAAAATAAAAGCTTATTTTTACTTAAAATATATCCATATTTACTTGTATATGAGTTTTTGTCCTCGTAGGATACCGTTAACCTATTCGCAGGTATGACCAAAAAAATTAAATTTTTTTAACGGCAGTTTCAAAACTCCAATTTCAAATTTTTAAAAATTTTGTTAAACAAATTTCAGAATTTTTTGATCATAACATGGGGATTTATTGACAACATAATAGGGAATAAAAATGTGAAAAAAGTATGTCAATACCTCCTATAGTTTTTCCGTACCTGCGATATAAATTTTGCGATTTTCGAGAAAAACTAATTTTTTGGCCATATTTTGGGGAATGACCAGAATTTTCTTACTGTAATGATTTTTAAGTAAAAGCTATTCAGAATAATATAGTCCAGATAATTTCAAATATAGTCTGAAAGTTTTACTAAAATCGGAAAACTTTAACCCTTAAATCGTGAAGGTCAAAGGTCAATTTTTTCAATATTTGGAATTTCTCATGGAAAGATAGCGAAATATTATATATTTTGGGCCGATTTTGATGAAACCTAAGAAAAATATAAAATGAAGTCTAGTATTCACAATAACAGTACAAAAATGAAAATTAACCCTTAATAGCACTTGGGGTCCAAATGACCCTCAACTTTTAAAATCACGAAAAACACATTCATTTTGACCCCAAGTACTCTTAAGCGTTAATTTCCATTTTTGTACTGTTATTGTGAATACTAGACTTCATTTTATATTTTTCTTAAGTTTCATAAAAATCGGCCCAAAATATATAATATTTCGCTATCTTTCCATGAGAAATTCCAAATATTGAAAAAATTGACCTTTGACCTACACGATTTAAGGGTTAAAGTTTTCCGATATTAGTAAAACTTTCAGACTATATTTAAAATTACCTGGACTATATTATTCTGAATAGCTTTTACTTAAAAATCATTACAGTAAGAAAATTCTGGTCATTCCCCAAAATATGGCCAAAAAATTAGTTTTTCTCGAAAATCGCAAAATTTATATCGCAGGTACGGAAAAACTATAAAAGGTATTGACATACTTTTTTCACATTTTTATTCCCTATTATGTTATCAATAAATCCCCATGTGATGATCAAAAAATTCTGAAATTTGTTTAACAAAATTTTTAAAAATTTGAAATTGGAGTTTTGAAACTGCCGTTAAAAAAATTTAATTTTTTTGGTCATACCTGCGAATAGGTTAACGGTATCCTACGAGAACAAAAGCTCATATACAAGTAAATATGGATATATTTTAAGTAAAAATAAGCTTTTATTTTAATATTTCTCAAAATATGTTAATTTTGTTCATAAATTTCTTGTTCTAGTGGCCTGAGACACGTTAATGGCCTGGCGATTTTTTAATAACTTTAACATTTTTTCACCAATTTTTGTCTTTTATATCTTATTATAACGACAATTACGTACACATTTCGATTCTTTTAAATTAAATTGTAAAAGTCATTATTTAATGGCAAAATTTTTACAAAAACTGAAAAAAATGCATATTTTCCCCTTGTAAATGCACCTCAAAACTTCAGAGTCGTTGCGCCACCAGTTAACGTTATCCTATCATCCTAATATTTTACACAATGTGTTTCTACAATACATAGAACAATTCTAGAGGGGGGGACGGTCAAAATTCGCAATTTTATTTTTTTGGAGCACTCTAGTGTGGCCCCATATTAGGTTATTTTAAAGTTAAGGATCAACATACAGGAATATTTTTATTTTCTTGCATTTGAACGTGTGTTATATTCATACATTTTTGCTTGTCTATTCGACATAGCCAAATATAACAAATATAATATTAATTAAAAATGTTAGCCCTTTTTTAGCCACTTTTTGTTCACCATGAATTGGCAACACTGGTGTTAGTAGACATCTAGAACAAACGTAATATTTCAATTGAACTTTTGACCCACTTTCTGGAAGTAGAATTTCACCAAATTTTGACCACATATAGAATCAGGTATGTAGATTCTTATTATGCAATAAAAAAAATAATGGTTTATATGCTTATACACTATTGTTTTATTACGGGGACGATATGTACATCACATACATACATACGTATGCACATTAGGGCGGGTCAATTTTTTTCACGAAAAATCGTATCAAATCCTTCTATCTTGCGCATTTCGCCTTTTATCCAATGATATTTCAATACATATTTTTTTTAATAGTTTTTTTTTATAGGATAAAAGACGAAATGAGCAAGATAGGATTTGATTTTAGACCTATGGTTTCTTGGGAAAACTTTCTTAGAATTTTCCGTAGATTGCGTTACTGCTATACGATTTTTACTTTTTGATCGTCCATACAAATCGACCCGGCCTAATGTACATATATTTACACTAATAATAACTTACAACTCGAATACCATGTAGAGCATGCCTTCCGAACTGTACGTCTCTAATAGTTCTACTATATGAGGATGCTTAAGCATGTGGCATATTGTGGCTTCACGTTTTAAATCTGTAATGAGTATATTTAGTTCTATATAAATTTATAAAATCAATATTAAAAAGACACAATTACTATATGCTTATTATCTAATTAAACAAAAATATTCCTGTAACTTAAAACACATTTAATGCCGCAGCAATCGTTTAGTAATATTGCGGTATAATTAGATTTTTCTTTTAGTTGGTTAAAACAAATAATTCGCTGAACGGAATGAGTTTGAATTACTAGATATTATTCGAAAAGCATCAGCAGCAACACAATATAGCCCTATTAAAGTCCGCTTTTATACATATCGAGCACTTAGCGCTCGATAGATTCTCGTAAACGAAATTTTCAAAATTTTTTTTTTAATTCTAAAATTAAAATTTTATGCATAATACAACAACATAAGGTACACCCAGTAAAAAATAAATTCTCAATTATACAATTCTTGGAACGTCAAACAAAATAAAATATAAAAAAATATTAAAAAAAATCAAAATCAAAGTTTGACGTTATTGAAAACTCTCCCTAGCATAGAATAATATATCCAAGGCGAATTTACTGTTCAGGTGGCGTTGATATTACAACAAGTACAACATTGCAATAACAACATTGTTTTTTATTGTTGCTTGAGGGACAAATGTGTCAAAAAAAACAAAACAAAAATTTGTGAAAAAAAACTAAAATAATAATCAATTTAATAAAAAATAAAATAAAATAAAAAAGTAATAAAGACAATAAAAATATCGTTAATTTTACATCAACGCTAAATTTATTTGTGAAGACATCGATCAGCAATTGGGTAGTCCAGAGAAAACATCCAAAGATAGTAAAGCAAATGAAAAAACTGATAAAATACGGGTGCCTCCTGGAAGCTCCTTTAATGGTGCCACAGTTTGCGGTGAAAATGATAGCGCTAATGCTCCAAATGTATTCACATGGCAAATGGTTGTGATTGATCGAATGCACTCCGGAGCTAGACGCTTTTTGCACTTTTAACAGATCTTATAAACATTTTTTGAAGCTAAAGAGTTAAACAAAACAAGTTCTGACATAAAATAAATTCGTTTTGTAAACAATTTTTGACAAGTTTGCCCCCAAGGCGAACAAAAAAAGTAGATCAGCTATGCTGTTAACGCCACCTGTACAGTAAATTCGCCTTGAATATATCCATAGAAGCGTTACTGAGAGGGAAAAAACCAAAGTCTGTTGTCAAAAACGTGAGAAGTCGTGAGAATGTATTAGTACAAAGTTTTGAGCAAGGCGTATTAACAAGGTGAGTGCGTCCCGGCAACAAATACAACAATGCAAAAACAACAGGCAATTTGTTTTTGTTAAAATGTACGGTAAATGTCAAAATCAAGGCGAATTAAAATATTACTATGTTATTTACAATAACAAATGTAAACATAAACAAAGTTTGACATATAGTGTACATAAAACCACAGCGAATTAAGAAACAGCTGATTTTATGCACTCACCTTGTTAATACGCCTTGATTTTGAGATTGTGTTGGTGCCTTTTTAATTTTCACCAGATACACTGAGTTGTATAAAAACGTTTAAATTTTAATTTATGTATATTTTCTTCTATTTTCAATACCAAAAATTGAAACTCTGTTCAATAAATTAAATTCCACCACAAATAAAATTAAGTGTCAAAAATTAATAAAAAAATATTTTTTTTCGTTTGAGCAAAATTAACGTGTTTCGGAAATAAAATGTGCTGTAAATTGTTAAAATAAGTGTATAGAAGTGTAATAAAGTGGTTCGGTCTGTATTTAGCCGGAAAATCAAAGGTAAAATTTCAAGTATTTTAATGTGTTAATTTCTCTCACAAGTATGTTGAATTCACACATCACAAGTACGTGTGAAGAGAATAATTATTGTTACTCTCAGTTGCGCCTCTAGTTGTACCCTATGCTCCCTAGTGATTCTACCTTCTACAATTATTGTATCATGATGTTATGGAAAGAGGAAGTGTTGTCGAGTTTATGTATTGAATATGGTCCTCATGGGCCAACCAGGGACAAAGTAGCACACTTCGGGTATGTTAAATTTTTAAAATGATCCTATTTCTTTGTTTGTATTGCGATTTCAAAAAAAATAAATTTTTAGAATCTCCGCGTCGAGTGATCAGTTATCTCTTTTTACCCACCCTACTCCAGTTTTTTGATAACAGCGGGTCCAAATATTCCTTAAATTGCTTAATTGCTTAAAAATACTGACCTAGCTCAAAATTATATGCATTTTTCACTAGTTTTTTTGGGAAAAAAGATCTTTTTCCTTTTTATATTATCTAAAAAATGTCTATGAAGATGTATAAGGAATTTATACTTTTTGAAAAGTTGAAGTAAATTTACATCAAATATCAAAAAAAAAATCTATTCCAATTTTTTAATTGTCAAAAGTTATAAATATTGTTACGTTTATACCTTTTAAAAACGCGGTGTTTATTTCCTTTAAATAAACCGGATACTTTTGATTGCAAATAAAAGCAGTTTAGTAGTTTAAAATTTGTAACAACACTTTATTTATTCAAATGTACAACAACAACAGAATTAAATAGCAACTCAGTGTTTTTATACACGTTTATAAATTCGTAGAAATACAGACACACTTTATATTATATTATATAAAGTTTATAATGTACAAGAATTCACTGGAAAATACGGCACACTTTAGGCACACAATTGATGTTTATTTACACACTATTTATTAGGGTATTCAATTAATCGTGTTACTGGTTTAACCGGTTAACCGAATAATTTATATTTAAATCACAAACTGAAAATAAAACCACGAATTTTGTGTATTTATTTAAGTATGTTATTAATAAAAAGAACAAAATCATAAAAATAAACAAAACATAACATAACAATTCAGCCAAAAAATAAATAATTTTTCTGAGTTTTCATAAAACTCGACTTGGAAAAATTCTCTCGCTGATAAAGAATATCCAACATCTCAGTAACTTTTTTTTAGTTTTTTCTAAGCATATAAAATCCTCCTTTATACCTTTACGTCCTTTTTGATTTTTTTAGATTTTAAATACTTTTAATAATTTCTACAAGTTCTGATAAAAGACTCGTTTCAGTAAAGTCTCCAGTTTCGTCAATTATCATGTTTTCATCCAACAAATATGTACATGTAAATTAAATATGTCAGTTGTTATTGGATGTTCGAAAAAATATGTAATTTTACTTTGACATTTGTAAAAATAAATACAAAAAAATAAGTAAAGCACAAAAAATAGGAATTTCGGTTAATCGACACAAATTAATCGGTTTATTTGTTATTTGAAAACCGGCAATTTTGAATTATTCGAACAGTTAGCCGACCAAAATTAATCGGTTAATCGATTGAATACCCTACTATTTATACACACGCCATCTCTCGTGAACATTCGACAACGATCTTAACGGACAACTACTATTTTCGAATTCTAGAGCAGTGATGTTCAAAAATAAAAATGAAGATGTATTGCTGAGAGAGCTACCCAGCAAACATAATGTCAAACACATAAAATAAGAACAAAATAAAGAATGTTTAGATTTAGAATTTTTGCCAGATATAACCAATTTATTAAATGAAAGTAATATAAATTTTAAGGAAATGAAAAAATATACATTATACGGCCTAAATTCTCTCAAATTGTTTATTTATTTTTGACTTTGTCTTTTTTGTGTTCAATCGTAATTGAAACGCGTATGTTTGCTATGCTTCATCCAAAAACCAACAACAACAACAATGCTTAATGAATTTCTTTAAAAAGAGAGGCATTTGTTACGCTCTTTAAAAGAGCACAACAAATGTGTGTACATTTTTTAAACAATTGTTGTATGGGGTGAACAGCGTTGCCGCTTTGGTCCAATTGGACCAAAATTGGTAGTTTCAAGTTAACAAATTGACTTTTGGTAGTTTGGTTGGTTTGTTCCGATATTTGTCGTATTTTGGTAGGCTACGATATTTCTGAATACATAAGTATTTTTAAGAACAAAATATTTAAAATAATAACGAAAAAACTACTTATGTTAAGCCAAAATAATATTCTATAATATGAAGATAGCATTTTCTTAAATATTTAGTTTAGTCAGGTAAATGTGTATTTATTTAGTAGTGTTGAGTTTAAAAAATGCCAAAGGGCTCTCAAAACTTTTATTTTCTAATAATATGTGTTATTATTCAATATTTCAGTTTCATCTGCGCGTAATTTATTTCTATATGAAACTTATTTGTGTTGAATTTTTTCGGGATACCAACACTTTTTGGAGTTTTATGCTCGTTTAAGTAATTTTCGGAAGCGGGCCTTATATGGGAGCTATGGTCAATTATGAATTGAATTTTTAGGTGTAATTTATTTGTAAAAATGTTATTTAATATCTATATAAATCAAGCATTTATGACGGATAATGTCTTATTTCGAGGACATTTATATGGGGGCTATGTGAAATACATGGACAACCAGCCAGACACGTACGGAAGGACATCGTTAAATCGACTCAAAAATAAAATCTCGAAAACTGAACGATTTTAACATTCATGATTGTAGTGTTATTAAATAACTTTCTTCCTCTGCACAGAGAAACAGATTCGTAGTAGCAAACGAATTTGTTGCCAATCAAATGATTCAGTTGCACACATACAATTTTTCGGTTCTTTCAACAGAAAGTCAGTTAATAAAGAAGAATTTCGGTTGAAATAACCAAATTTTTGTTACTCCTTCTAAAATTTTTTACCCACAACTGTAAAATTCGGTTACTATGGTAGAATCATTCGATTGGCAACAAATTCGGTTGCCATCACGAATTTGGTTTCTCTGTGTGGGTAATTTTATAGCAGCAATAATATAATTTTAAGTTAACTATTAATTTTGAAACGAATCCATATAGCATTTCACAAATATTATAAATTTGGTAGGTTTTGGTAGGTTTTGGTAGTTTTTAATTAGAAATTTGGTAGGAAAAATATTTTATGAGGGCAACGCTGGGGGTGAACATCACTGTTCTAGAGCAGGGATTGTCATTTCATAGCACAATTGTGCAGACGAACAACACACATATTTTTATTCTCTTTAAAAGAGCATAACAAATGCCTCATTTTTTCAGAAATTCATTAAGCATTGTTGTTGGTTGGTTTTTGGACGAAGCATAGCAAACACACGCGTTTCAATTACAATTGAACACAGAACAACAAAGTCTGAAATAAATAAAAAAAATTGAGAGAATTTCGGCCGTAGAATGTATATTTTTTTATTTCCTTAAAATTTAAATTACATTCATTTAATAAATTGGTTATATCTGGCAAAAATTCTAAATCTAAACATTCTTTATTTTGTTCTTATTTTAAGTGTATGACATTATGTTAGCTGGGTAGCTCTCTCACCAATACAATGACAGTTTTAGTTTTGGTAATCCCTGTTCTAGAGCCTTCGAAGTTAATGTTCAGTGTTGCCATACTTTCAAACAGTGCTAACAACCGCATGCATCAACATTGTTGATAAGAAGCTTCTACTGATGGAAATGTTTATAAACACGATGAATGTTGCTGGCAGTTGCTACCGACCGTTAAACTCAAATTGCTAGTGAAAATCCGTAACACTGTCCCCCACTGTCTGTTCATCCCGAATAGGCAACTTTTGGTGCTCAATAAATCCGACAATTCGCCAATTCATAACTTTTTGTCCCATATCCAAAGTAATGCTGTGACTAATCATGAAGTCTGCACCAATGATTTCTTTGTCTACAATATCGGCAACAACAAAGACATGATCTACGCTAATACCACCAATAGTTAATTTCACATAAACTTTACCATGGACAGTGGTGAATTTGCTAGTGCAAATTCGTTACAATATTTTTGAAAAGTAGACATTGATATTATGTTATTTACGTGGCAAATTAATAAAAACTTAAAACTTAACATTTCGCATAGAATTTACTTAACACAGTTATTTTCATTCATAACAATGTTGTTAGGTAGACAAATATACCTTTTTATGAATTTATATGTAAGGTAATTTGTCTCCAATTATAAATTTAAAGACTTAAGAATTTGTGTGAAAAAGAAATAAAAGCCTCAAAGATATTACACCGTCCGACAAATAGAGAAAAAAATCGTTAGACACGAACCGGATGATATACGTCTGAAACTATAAATTTAATGGAGAAAAACTGTGTTTTCAGTTTTTCATTTTATGATCCTGTGTCATTTTTTAAGGACTTCAAAGTTTCAAAGAAGTACATTTTTCAAAAAATATTTAAAAATACTCCTGCTATTCCAACAATGACAAATTGTATGTCAAATGAACAAGAAGAGTTGTAAAATATTTTGTATTATCTTTATTTTATCCTGTAAGGATCAAAAGATGTAAAAAATGTCTTTAAAATGTTTATCCTTTAATATCCTTTAAGATTGCCCATAAATTCCTTTTAAAAAATAGTGCGTTGAAGACCCAAATATTCTATACTAAATGACAAAATTTCATCCTTTATATACATATGTATGTATGTATGTATGTATGTATGTATGTATGTATGTATGTATGTATGTATGTATGTATGTATGTATGTATGTATGTATGTATGTATGTATGTATGTATGTATGTATGTATGTATGTATGTATGTATGTATGTATGTATGTATGTATGTATGTATGTATGTATGTATGTATGTATGTATGTATGTATGTATGTATGTATGTATGTATGTATGTATGTATGTATGTATGTATGTATGTATGTATGTATGTATGTATGTATGTATGTATGTATGTATGTATGTATGTATGTATGTATGTATGTATGTATGTATGTATGTATGTATGTATGTATGTATGTATGTATGTATGTATGTATGTATGTATGTATGTATGTATGTATGTATGTATGTATGTATGTATGTATGTATGTATGTATGTATGTATGTATGTATGTATGTATGTATGTATGTATGTATGTATGTATGTATGTATGTATGTATGTATGTATGTATGTATGTATGTATGTATGTATGTATGTATGTATGTATGTATGTATGTATGTATGTATGTATGTATGTATGTATGTATGTATGTATGTATGTATGTATGTATGTATGTATGTATGTATGTATGTATGTATGTATGTATGTATGTATGTATGTATGTATGTATGTATGTATGTATGTATGTATGTATGTATGTATGTATGTATGTATGTATGTATGTATGTATGTATGTATGTATGTATGTATGTATGTATGTATGTATGTATGTATGTATGTATGTATGTATGTATGTATGTATGTATGTATGTATGTATGTATGTATGTATGTATGTATGTATGTATGTATGTATGTATGTATGTATGTATGTATGTATGTATGTATGTATGTATGTATGTATGTATGTATGTATGTATGTATGTATGTATGTATGTATGTATGTATGTATGTATGTATGTATGTATGTATGTATGTATGTATGTATGTATGTATGTATGTATGTATGTATGTATGTATGTATGTATGTATGTATGTATGTATGTATGTATGTATGTATGTATGTATGTATGTATGTATGTATGTATGTATGTATGTATGTATGTATGTATGTATGTATGTATGTATGTATGTATGTATGTATGTATGTATGTATGTATGTATGTATGTATGTATGTATGTATGTATGTATGTATGTATGTATGTATGTATGTATGTATGTATGTATGTATGTATGTATGTATGTATGTATGTATGTATGTATGTATGTATGTATGTATGTATGTATGTATGTATGTATGTATGTATGTATGTATGTATGTATGTATGTATGTATGTATGTATGTATGTATGTATGTATGTATGTATGTATGTATGTATGTATGTATGTATGTATGTATGTATGTATGTATGTATGTATGTATGTATGTATGTATGTATGTATGTATGTATGTATGT